>NC_065511.1:41882958-41928507 GCF_006386435.1 Epinephelus moara
TTTCCCCAGTTAAAGGGTTTTTTTTGGGGAGTTTTTCCTTATCCGCTGCGAGGGTCATAAGGACAGAGGGATGTCGTATGCTGTAAAGCCCTGTGAGGCAAATTGTGATTTGTGATATTGGGCTTTATAAATAAAATTGATTGATTGACATACATGTATATATATATATATATATATATACATACATACATGTATATATATCTGTATGTATGTATTTACACAAAATAACTAATTGAGTTGGAATCATTTGCTGACAGCTTGGTCCCCCCTGCGGAGGTGGGAAAGAGGAGCAGCTGCGCCAACGCGCACGGTGTGCCAAACTTGCAAAATCTGCCTGGCCACACCCAGTTGGCGAAGTGCAGGTGTGCTGCGCCTCTGCCTCACCCGGTCTGCGAAACTATAGAGACCAAAGTCTCAAAAGTGTACCCTTCGGTCGATGACTCTTGTAACAGATGTAACACTAGCTCATACATGCTGGTCTTGCCCTGGTCTCTCAGTTTCCTGGTTCTTACTTTTTAAAGCCCTTTCCAAAATACTTGGAAGAACAATTAATCCAAATCTACTATCCTTGCAGCAATTTCTGGTTTTCAGTGTGAAGAAAGACAGTCATCTTCCTAAGGTATAGTCAGATTGCATTGCTTATGTTACCTTTTAGCCAGAAGATTGACTTAAGAATGACTTAACTGGAAGCAGCAATCCTGTTGCATAAATGTTGTTTGCTATGCAAACGCAAATTATCTGTATCTCTTGTCTGCACCTTAGAAGTAGCCCCTGCAATTTCATTGTATATGTAGCATCCTTTTGTTCCTGTGCATTGACAATAGCTTGACAATATCTTTCTGTTCTATTCCATTCTATTCTAGGTTGTAGTGCTGTTGGTTCTCAACATCTGCTGCTGAACTTGAAAGCACATGCACACGTGTGCACACATACACAAGGTGTCGTTCCTTATTTCATACTGGATTTTATGTGACTGTTTACTCCCAGGGCGTGGGAAAAAAAAGAAAAAATGTTTTTTCCTATATTTTTATAAACACATTTTCTTCAATGAGAATACTAATCAAAAAAGAGAAAAAAAGAAAAGCACACAGTTAAAGCCAAAGAACTTGGGGCCCCCAGTAGCTTATTGGGTAGAGCGGGCGTCCCTTGTGCAAAGGCAATGTCCGGCTGTTGGTTCAATTCGAGCCCTCGTCCCTCTGCTGCATGTCATCCCCTCTTTCCCCCCTTTTCACACTTAATACTGTCCTATCGATTAAAGGTAAAAAGCCCCCCCAAATAATAAGACATATAATCAAAAAAATAATGGACATGCGCCAAGGAGAAAGAACATTATATTTAAAAAAAAAAAACAGAGAATCATATAAAAAGCTCCTAAAACATAAATGAAACTCATCGCTGATACTCAGGAAATAAGAATAGAATAGACTTTACTGTCATTGCACAAGAAGTACAACGAAATAGTAATAAATACACAACACATATGCGTACACAATCACCCCAAATCAATAAATAAGAGTCACTCAACCCCACACACATCCACTCACATATCCATACAAACAGCAACCACACACAGGTTTTCAGAGAGCTGCTGCGTCTGTGATGATCTGCTTAGGATTCATCCGAACTGCTTGTTTTACACAAGATGTGTTTTTTAGTGAACATATGTTCATTGATTTTTAACATTTAATATGGTACACCAACATGTACGAAGCTGCTGTAGTTGTTACAAAATTAAAAAATAATAATAATACAGCAAATTATCCTCAAACTAGTTTGTGTCCTTTATCTAAGCATCACATTTTTAAGGCATCAATTTCACCATTTTTTACAAACTCCAAAAACATTTCCCAAATATCAATAAACTCAGAGGCCCTATTTCTCACTCTAAAGGTGAGTTTTTCAGAAGCCAAACTCGCTGTTAAATCCTTCAACCGACGGCCAGGAGAGGGGCAACACACATTGTTCCAGCAGAGTGCAATTGAACGCCTCATCTGTAGTAAACATAATTCAACCGTGGTTTTCTCTTAAGGCAGGATAAAACTGGAAACATGCCTAATAAGCAGAGCTTAGGACTTGAAGGTAATGGGGATGAAGTCATCAGAGACACAAACTGCAGCAACAACCTCCAACATTTTTGCATCCCAACATGCTCCCAAAAAAATATGAAATCTCTATAAAACATGTCACATAGCCAGGGGTTGTCAGTGTACTCAGGGGTCCCTTAAGGAAAAAGTCTGGGAGCCACTGAACTAAAGCAGAATCCACCTGAATGAATCCTTGAGTAGCTTCTTCTACTATTAGTTACTACTAAATTAAAGGATTGGTCTGGTGTTATTCTATTTTTTTTCTTACTAACAGAAAATCCCGTTTGCAGAGCCAAACCACACAACAACACAACGAAATGTCAGTCTGACTCTCAGTACTTTCTGACTGACTCTCTGTGGCTCTCAGCTCCAAGCCTGCTGGTTCCTACTGAAGATGTAAAACACCTCAAAATCCAAAAATGAGTCTTCCCTCTCCTAAATATTTCACCAGCACCTCTGTCCTGCAGATCTTAGTCGTGTATTAGCCCTTTAATTTTATAGACTGAACCAGCAAACCCACATTCCATTACAGCGAGTAAGAGGAAACATTCAAAGTCACTTACAGATCTGCTGCTGCATCTGCTCCCTCTGCACCCAGACACAAGAGTCCCACTCTCAAAGAGCTGCAAGCTTATTTCTGTAGAATGAAGAGGAGGAGGAGGAAGAAGGGCAGGACCCAGCTTTCGGACTCCTCCTACAATCTCCCGCCAAATTTTGCAGAAGAGATGGATGAACTTCTTATTTGTGTGTGTAAGTCAGAGTTGGCTTGTGACACAAAGTTTACAGGAATCTAATCCTCATGGCAGCTGCTCCTCCGCACCAGCAGCCTCTCATAGCCAAATAACTCACTGATGTTTTAGTTTGACTCAACTTCATTTGACTTCAGGATTCAACACATTCTCACTGTGACCTCGTCACACGTCCACGTTTGGTCATGGACTTTCCACGTCCACATATTACGTCCAAGGTACCCTGGGTGTGTTGGTTGTTGATGTTCTGGGACGCCGTGTCAACTTCAGCCTGTTACATGCATTGTCTGCTTTCAAAATACACTTCCGTTTTCACAGGAAATGTACAGTTTGCATACAGTCTCTTTCAAAATAAAAGCACTACGTTAGTACAATCAATGCTAGTTTTGTTTTTCTTCAATAACAAACACACATGGTTGGGTTTAGGAAAAAAACAAGGTTTTCTTTAGGATCTTACAGGAACGAACGCTGCTCTCTCGCCTGAAAGTTGATGTTTGTTGGACCCATCCGTCACCCCTCGCGCCCGCACGCCTCCACTCGGACTTGCGCAGCCTTAACTTTCGTCCTTGTCCCGCCACATTTTCCCCTGATGCCGCCGACAAACAGCCGCGTATCATGTGGACGTTAAAGGACAGCTTTATTCTTTGTTGTCTGACGCCGCAAGTCACTGCTCAAGCACTGGATTTCAATGACTTCAGAGTGAGACTGGGCTCTCTAGACTTCCCAAATGTTATCAGACAGAATGGATCAATCATGGTGGGGGTGATGGTTAAAAAAGTGTATCCATTGATTTTCAGAAGTGTCTTTTGCCATGTAAGTTTATGGGAAAATGGTTTTTGGGACCATAAAGAATGAATGGGATAAAAACTACCGAATAAGCATCAAGCATCAGTGCGTTTTGCAGGTGAAGGCCAGTGGGGGCCCCTGGCACTTTGGACCCCTGGGCCTGTGGATGATACTCCTGTAATCCATCCATGGTTTTAAAGTCTAAGACGATGATGTTTGGTCCCGAATATAAAAAGACGTTTGTGGTCTGGCTCTGTACACGCTGGGAAAACCCAGTGTGCACAGTGCCATTTATGATTGTCGGTCAGAAAAATGCAGCCTGAACCGCGCTCTTGTGTGTTCACCTGTGTGTGTGTGTGTGTGTGTGTGTGTGTGTGTTAGTATTGGCCACAGAGGACATGCTGGGGGGATTTCTGTAGAAAAGTGTCGAGCAGCAGTCGATGGAGAAAGTTTCAAGCTGTGAGGAAATTCTGCAGAAGTGAATTATTCATCACCATTTAAAAGGGGTCATGTTTACTGAGTTCATGACAGCAGTTGATACGAACACCCACCTGAGGCGGGACTCACAACCTTGTGAGTGGCAATTTTATGAGAGCTCTGAGTTTGTGCTAATACTCAGCCGTCCAGCCCCGGGCGAGCCCCCAGGCTGTGGCGGCAGAAGTAGACAAATAAATCAAATTGTCTTTTGTGGTATTTGATAAAATGATAAAACAACACTTTAGTATGATTTCAGTCAGACTAACATGTTTACATGGGTTTTAAAAGTCTAGCTTTAGTTGGACTGACACAATAAATAGATTTCCTCTGATGTCATGTAAAAGTACTGAGTGTCTTCATTATGTATCTTGTTGTGGTTTTGTGTCTCTATGGTAATTTTATGTCTCCTTGTGGGAGTTTTGCATCTCTTTATAGTTGTTTGTGTTTTGGTCGTTTAAGGTCTCTGTGTGGTTGTTTTGCCTCTTTATGTTGTTATATTTTTGCAGTTCCACATTCACAGATGCATCAGTGCAGATTCACAGATTTATTTTAGGTTTAGGACAGAACAGGGTTTGGACACGAACACCGCTCTCTTGGGTAAAAGTTGTGGTTTGTTGGACCCATCCACCACCACTTCCACCCACCTGTCCCAGTCGCACTTCCGCTGCCTTAACTTTCGCCCTGATGCCGCCGGTTGCGGTTTAACTATAATGACTACTGGCCGCAAATCAAGCCGATGTTAAAGGACACCTTTTTCCGTTGGTTTCTGATGCAGCAAGTCACTGCCCAAGAGCAGCATTTCGAAGACTTTGGAGTGAGGCCGGGCTTGCTCATCCCCTATTCCACCTCCCGACCCCTCAGATCTGGTGACCAATCACTACTCTCCATTTTACGTACGCAGTCAGAAACTAAATGTGATTGAACTGTGGAACAGTCTCCCACGTACGGTTAGATCTATCGCCTCTGTTGATACATTTAAATCCATCTTCAGACCCATCATCGTGAGGATGACACACCTGACCACACTGCTAACACGTGTTTTCTGTGTTTCATTTTGTTTTGTCTTTTTTGTGCAGTGCTTTTTGTGAAATTAATCTTACTTACATTCTCCTGTTTATGACTGTTTTTATTTGATCGTTCTGGTGCTGTTGTGTTTCTTTGTGAAGCACTTCAACACCACACATGTGGGCTCTGTGTTCTTGTGGGTGCCGCACATTTGTTGACGTTAGCGAAATGCATTTCTTAGCTAACACTGGCGAGTGTTACACACTGTTGTGTGTGCTGTAGCAGAGCTTTAGAGAGGTGAGGCAATGTGCATGACGTCACATCCTTTGGATCTTCACAGGAAACCGAGATAGGCCAGTAAGTCTCAGTTTTTGAGTTACATTACAACCCCTTTAACCACTGGCAACAAAAAACAACTAAAACATGTACAAAGTTACACACAGTACCTTTAGACAACTAGAGAGAATTCATTTTACCACCAGAGTTCCCTCTGCATTAGGAGTCTACATGAAGTGACAGTAATGAAAGGAAAGACGTGTTGTGAGGTGTGAGTAAAGATGTCGACTCTAAATCTGGTTCTGGTTAGTTTGAGATGATGTTTTATGGGTTTTAATGTGGTTGTGAAACAATGAGAACATAAAAAGGGGTCCATGACTCCCCCTGAAAGGAAACTTAAGACTTCCAGTGAATTTCAGGAAAGGTTTCCCATAACATAAGTTCTTACATCATCAAGATAATGCCTGGGATACTTGGGCCAAGTCTCTCTACAGCCAGCAGGGAAAAGAGTAGAGCAACTGATTTGTCTGGTTAAACCAGTCACAGCTCTGATGACTCCACACACAGCTGACGTGGGCCTGTTCTCAAAGGCTGTCGAACTTCTGTCCAACACAGAGCTGTGACTTTAGGGCTGATGACTATTTATTTATGGGGGGACACAATGGACATGTCCCCTGCACTTTTTCAGAAGGCAGTGTTGGACACCTCCACTTTTTATAGTCCAAAAATATTAAAACAAAAATTAGGGAAGTTGAAATGGTGTCTTCTAAGTTGTAGAAAAATAATGATTAGAGTAGATGGAGAGTACGGACGTGAGAATAAAATGTGTACACTTTAAAAGGCGTAACAGTGTGTATTACAGCGGAGCATGCAGTGTCTGGTTTAAAACGTTGTGAGAACCAGAACTGGCAGGTCCACCATCGGTGCCCCGTTCTCTTCACAGATGAGAGCAGGTTCACACTGAGCACATGTGACAGGCGTCAAAGAGTCTGTCGACACCGTGGTGAACGTTAAGCTGCCTGTGACATCATCCAGCATGACCGGTTTGGTGGTGGGTCAGTGATGGTCTGGGGAGGCAGATCCTTGGAGGGTCACACAGACCTCCATGTCATAGCCAACAGTACCCTGACTGCTGTTAGGTACCAGGATGAAATCCTCAGAGTGACTGTCAGAGCTTACGCTGGTGCAGAGGGCCCTGGGTTCCTCCTGGTGCGGAGGGCCCTGGGTTCCTCCTGGTGCGGAGGGCCCTGGGTTCCTCCTGGTGCGGTGGGC
The DNA here is from genome assembly GCF_006386435.1 of Epinephelus moara. NCBI lineage: Eukaryota > Metazoa > Chordata > Actinopteri > Perciformes > Serranidae > Epinephelus > Epinephelus moara. Next base: position 41,889,608 of record NC_065511.1, read on the forward strand.
CCTGGGTTCCTCCTGGTGCGGAGGGCCCTGGGTTCCTCCTGGTGCGGAGGGCCCTGGGTTCCTCCTGGTGCAGAGGGCTGTACACTTCAGTTGTGGCTCATTTTGAAGTTTATGTAACCACTGTTCTTTTGGTGGCAAGTTTACATTTGTCAGCTACAACTATTAAATGAAAAGATGTTTTGCTGCCTTTCCATCTTTTCTGTTTAACAGGTAGCAGCTACAGACTCCTGGCAGCTGCTGGGAACTTTAGAGGGGGAATGTTTTCTTGCATGTTACTCAATGCGTGATTCAACGACATGAACCAGTACACTATGCCAAATCTGACCATTACAATTTGTTTCCTCACTTGGAGAAAAGAAACGGTGGGCTGCTGTTGCTATGCAGTCTGGCAGCACTATGCTCGTGACTGTCAGTGTAAATATGAACTTAATCCAAGTGATAAGGAAAAAATGTACATGAGATTACGTAGGTGCTTTTCTTCCCAGAGTGATTTTATTCTGCATTTTCTAACCTATAAGGTGAGTCTATATACTGATCCATTTCATCACTTTATGCAGTATGAAAATATTTTTGTTACGTCCATCCATTTCACAAAGAGGACAAAAAGAAAAAGAAAAAACTTGAAGCCTCCGTGTGGAGGGAAACAGATGCTGATAAAAAAGAAAGGGGGAGGATGAGACACAGACATAAAACAATGTGACAAGGCAGGAAACGCAAGACATACCACAGGGAACAGAAACATCCATGAGGATCAAAAGAGTTGGTGTTTGTCAAAGTCAAGGATCCCTCCTTGGTAGGATGAGTCCTTCCAAGGAGGGATCCTCCAGAGGGAAGGCAAGAGTCCTCCCTATCATTCAGTGAACACACACTGGAACAGGCTAACGAGTGTCCCCAGGTGATCGTCAGTAACCCTCAGCAGACTGAGGAGGTTTCAGGGTACTGTGATAATTTTGGCACTCTCTGTTGTACAGTTTTACCAGATGTAGCAGTGTTTTCAGAGTCACGTGACTTTTAGGGAGAATAGATTTCTGAATTATACTTAAAAAAAAAACAGGTAGGGTAAATGAAACTTTTGTATACAAACATGCATCCTTGAAAATTCTCTGAACGAGAATCTTTAGGTGGGATTAAACGACGTAGCCTCCTTCACAATCAGCCATTTCAGGATCCATCCTTGATGTTGAGAAACTTCTACTGCCTGAGGTTTCGGTGGAAATGCTGTCAGGCTGAGGATTTACCAGGCTTTGGGTGCCGGAGGTCTGTTAATTTCTTCACCAGGCTGGGTTTAATAGCGCTCAGCAACCTAACAAAAGACACACAGGGAGGAACATCGTATCTTCATGAGGAGGTGAGATGAAAATTCAAAGTGTAGCTCTGGCAGAGTGAAATCACTGCAGGCCAAAGAGATAAAGAGTGTGTGAAAGTGTGTGTGTCTTCAGAGAAAAGAGGAGAAACAAAGAGGGAGAAAGAAACATATCTGAGGGTCCCACAGTGGCGTCTGGAAATGTATAAAGACATAGATCCTAAATCAGAGCAGAGAACCTTGTTTTATTCTACCTCGGGCAGAGGTAGCTCTGTGGAGGGTTTAAGCCTGCACCAACTGTGTCGACCAACCTTTGAAATTAAAATTCAGTTCATGGACACGGGAGCTTTCAAACCACGCTGGGAGATAGAGAAATTAATGAGTCATGTGGATTAACTTCCCAGGAATGTCTATGAAAGGAGGAGGATCACCAAAGTTTTCAAAGATTTCTCAGAGAGGTTTTTAACAGTGTTGGTCCCATTATTTTATCAGTTGTAGATAGTTCTCTATCCACTGGCTGTGTCCCCTCCAGTCTGAAACATGCTGTAGTACATTCACTTCTCAAGAAACCGAGCCTTGACCCCTCTGATTTGAAAAATTACAAATACTTTTTTTAAATCACCATTTTTAATAAAGTTTTAGAGAAGACTGTTTATCTGCAGTTGACTTCTTTTATGCACATCTATGACATTTTTGACAAGTTTCAATCAGGTGTTTGTGCACTTTGCTTATCTGCTCAGTGATGGTATTTTATCTTTATTTTATTTTTATTGTTAAAACTGCCTCATTTTATTTGCTTGAATCCTGCATTGTTTTAAATCTGGGATCAAGCATGTAAAGCACCTTGTAACTGTTTTGAAATTTATAATCATTATTATTATTATAAATGTCTAAACCATTTCATCACAATCCATCCAATAACTGTTTAGATATTTTGGTCCAGACTTCACCACCACAGTCTCAGAACTTCATTTTAAACTCTAGCAGAGAGACAAAAGTTTTAAAAGACACTGAATTTGGGGAAAATGTGCACAAAGCATCTCAAATATCTAACTGTTTACTTTTTAGTGGACGTTGATGAAGAGCAGATGGGTGATTGGACAAACATTTCAGCTTCATGTTCATTTTTTCTCAGTTGGTTTAATTTCTGTTACTTTCTCCTCTCACCAGCAGGTGGTGCCAGCAAACAGGACAGTCAGCAGCAGGGAGGTTGAGGACATAAAACCAACACACCCAGTTTATTTGGGCTCCAGAAACAGATTTGACCTCTTCACGTGTATGATAAAAATATGTTTTATGTAGATCTAAATAAAGACCAAGTCACATGAGGCAGGAGGCCTACACACAGAGGTGGAAAATAAAATGTAAGAGTACTTTACGTCTTCTGCACTACACTTTCTACACCATTATTACTTTTTTCTTTGACGGTCAGACAAATGTAGTGAAGTAAAAAGTACAAAAATGTTAAAATGTCCACTTGTAATAATATGGTTTATGGCGAACTTGGAAGATACCCTTTATGTGTTGATATCAAAAAAAGAATTATTGGTTATTGGGGGAGTTTAGTGATGGGGAAGGAAACAAAGATTAGCAGGGTGATGTGTAACTGTCTATTTAATTTATATATTAATGAGCTATATGTATCACCATGGATTTCTTTTGTTAAGCAAATATTAGATGAATGTGGTTTTTCTTATGTTTGGTCAGACCAGAGATGTGATAACATTAAATGGCTGAAGATGGCAGTTGAGCAGAGGTTAAAGGATCAGTTTGTACAGAAGTGTGAAGGATTTAGTGGCGTCTGTTGGTAGAAATGGAATATAATATTCATAACTGTATTTTCATTAGTGCATGATGACCTTAAAATAAGAATTGTGTTTTTGTTATCAGCTGTTTATGTCTACATAAAGTGCAGGTTCTGACAAATGCAACACATTCTCACTCGTCCTCGTCACACGTCCACGTTTGGTCATGGACTTTCCACGTCCACATATGGCGTCCAAGGTACCCTGGGTGTGTTGGTTGTTGACGTTCTGGGACGCCGTGTCAACTTCAGCCTGTCACATGCATTGTCTGTTTTCAAAATACACTTCTGTTTTCACAGGAAATGTACAGTTTGCATACAGTCTCTTTCAAAATAAAAGCACTGTGTCAGTAAAACACTGTGAATTGACTTTTTTTTCCTTCAACAACAAACACATTGTTGGATTTAGGGAAAAAGAACAGGGTTTGACTTTACAATCTAACAGGAAGTGAACACCAGCCAACCAGGAGAAAGTCACCATAACCATAATTGCTGTCCCGCCACATTTCAACCCGATGCCACTGTTGAACAATACCAGCAACCAACTGCTGATCATGCTGACGTGGCTTTTTTCATCGGTGTCTGAAGCTGGAAGTCACTGACCAAGTGCCGGATTGCGACGATTTCTGAGTGTGACCGGGTTGGCAAAATGTCACTCAAATGAACACGTACAGACCAAGAGACTCAAAATGACCACAAACAGATGCAGATCCCGAGTGAAAGTCAGTGGCTGTTCAACCCATCCACTGCCCCTCCCACCTGGACTTTCACCATGTATCCCCCGACACTGTCAGGTGCTTTCAAACAATAACGATGACTGGCTGCGTCTCTTGCCGACGTGAAATGACAGCTTTTTTCATCTGTGTCTAACGCCGGAGGTCACTGACCAAGCGCCAGTTTTAGACAACTTCAGATAGTGAGACCACGTTGGCAAATCAAACACTGGAAAATGAAAAACAAAGGAAAATGTGTCAGTGCTACTTTTGGGAAACCAAACCTCTGCCCTGATTGAAGCATCTGGGGCTCAACATTTTAAGGATGTTGAGGGTTCAAAGCAACAGTGTGCATCTGAGATGGTCCTCACTTCATACAGGTGCTGAAGGTCATTGAGGGAAGCACCTGTAATCCTACAGATCAGCCTGACAGCTTTTTCCATTTTGTTTCTGTTTTTAAAGCTCCAGTGTGTTGGGTTTAGGGGGATATATTGGCAGAGATGGAATATAATAAGTATGTTTTCTTTCGTGTATAATCACCTGACATTAAGAATTGTTGTGTTTTCGTTACCTTAGAATAAGTTGTTTATAATTACATAGAGAGCAGCTCCTGGTCTATGGAGATCATCATGTTGCTCTGCCATGTCTCTACAGCAGCCCAGACACTGGCTCCAGAGGGACATTCACCTTTTCGCAGCGGCCGCCGTAGTTGGCAGCCCCTTCACGATGAGCTGCCTGGTAAAAACACTGATTATTTAAAGTGAACCTGCTTCATTCCGGATTTTAAGTTGTCAGAGAAAAAAAGCAGATCACAGATTATCAGGTGCTGGAACAAACTCCCAGAAAACTGCAGCTCTGCTGTAACTCTCTGTTCTTTTAAATCAGAGTTAAAGACTTTCCTGTCTGCTGCTGACTTTTATTAAATAAAATATTTATTAATTTCTTACACTGCACTGTAACTTTTATTATTCAGATACTTTTATTGTTTGAACTGCACCATAACTTTTACTCCCCTTGGTATATTCTAACTTTAGTTCTTTAATGAATGTGTTTCTTTGGCACTGTGTCTTGATGCTTTTGATGTTTTACGTAGAGCACTTTGAACTACTTTGTTGCTGAAATGTGTTGTAGAAATAAACTCGCCTTACCTTAATTTTTAAACACTGAACCTTAAAGACTAAAACTGCCAAAGCAGCAGATCACAGAAACAGAAAGGACAGACTTCATAAAAGAACAAAACATTTTCATCAGTATCACATCCACATCAAAACTTCTCAACTTCTTTAAAAAAACAAATGTTAATTTCCCCTTTTACAAACAGCATCTGTGTCCTAATACTGTTAATACTGCACTGCTGCCACTGACTGCCACTGGGGGGGGGGCTCCTCCAAAAATCCATAAACATTTCTTTGGGCTTAGCCACATTTATTTGGAGGAAAAACCAGTCACACCGGTGAAAGAAGCAGTGTGGAGCATTTTGTGGCATCCAGCAGTGAGTATTGCAGACTGCAACTGGCTGAAACTTCTTCCATGTGCTGAACTTGGACTCCTGGTCAGGATTCCTTCAGTAGTTGTTGTTAGAGGTTTTTACCAGGAGATAAATTATCTACAGAGGTCTCTTCCTCTTCAAAATAAATGGACCAGGTGATTTAAACTGAAAAAAAAAAAAAAAAAACGCTGAACAAAGATGTTTCAAGTTAAAAATCTGTGTTTTTCTGACATTGTAGAGGGGCAAATGCAAAAATGTGAAAGGCCCCATCTTGAGTCAGAAATTCCTTTTACACCGCCTGTTCAAGGCAGGGATATCACATCATTAATCCGCCTTGCTGTTGTGTATGCAAGGTACGATCGTGGAATGGGGGGGGGCACTTGTCTCGCCTTTAAGCCAGCCAAGGAGGTAGTAACAGCGCCTATCAGGGTCTGTGTAAAAGGGACAGCTGCAAGGACGAGTGTGAGTCCTTTTCATCCCCACCTTCCCCCATGGGCCTTCCCAACCATCTTGAAAGCCTGATCAAATCAGGGNGGGCACTTGTCTCGCCTTTAAGCCAGCCAAGGAGGTAGTAACAGCGCCTATCAGGGTCTGTGTAAAAGGGACAGCTGCAAGGACGAGTGTGAGTCCTTTTCATCCCCACCTTCCCCCATGGGCCTTCCCAACCATCTTGAAAGCCTGATCAAATCAGGGATTAAGATGGTTCCCCTCACCCCTAATATAGCAAGGTCAAGACTTCTATCACCAACTATGCTGAACTCTTCCCTGTATAAAACTGTGCCCCTCAAGTCACACAGGAGCCTCAACTCTCCTGCTTCACAAACTAAAGCTCCCCCAGCTCCTCCCCCTCGGTTTTCATCTGGTCCATCACCCAAACTTCCCCCTGCTCGTCCTCCCCTGCCTGCCCCCAGAGCTGGTATCCCTAAGAGCTAGGATGCACAGGGCCTCTGCTGTCCCAGGACTTACAGCCATGATAAAGGTAATATCAAGCTGGGGCCCTGTGAGACAATATTCTCCCCTAGTGCTATATCTACAGCCACACCACATAGACCAGATTACAGAAGGACAGTTAGACTGTCCAATCAGAGAAATTTAATCCATATCCCTTGTAAGAAGATAATGTCCAGTCCTACTGAAACTAATCTGAAACTTGCTGTGCTTAATGTCAGATCCTTGTCTAACAAATCATTTTTAATTAATAATTTGATCTCTTCGTATAATCTTGATTTTATGTTTTTAACTGAAACATGGCTTGACAAAAACACAGGTAATGCTGTTCTAACGGAATCAGCTCCACCCAACTACAAATTTGAATCTGAAACACGAGAAAACAAAAAGGGTGGAGGTGTCTGTGCAATATTTAGAGATCATATGGTTATGCACAGGTTGTCATTTGGGGTGTTTTCATCATTTGAGTATGTATCCTTTAAAATGGAGCTAAAACAATCTCCGTCCATACTCTATGTAGTTATATACAAGCCTCCCCAGCACCGTCAAAGTTTTATTGATGATTTTACCAGGATGCTTTCAATTGTATGCACAGACTTTGATGGTTTGGTCATTACAGGTGATTTTAATGTACATGTGGATAATGTCTGTGACAGAAATGCTAAAGAGCTCAGTGCTGTCCTTGAAACCTTTGGCCTGACTCAGCATGTGTGTGAGCCCACCCACAGCAGAGCGCAGCACACTCTGGACCTGCTCATTACAAAGGGGGTTAATATTTCAAACGTCAATGTGGTTGATGTTGCTCTGTCTGATCATTTCTGTGTCTTCTTTGACCTGTCTGTTTCTCCCAAACCACCGGCTGGTCCTGCAGTTGTTCGGAGGAGACACATAAATAACAGCACAGGTGCTCTGTTCATGGAAATGATAAACTTTGAAAATGCCTCATGTTCTAATGTTGATGATTTGTTGAACTCTGTTACTTCGAGTGTTTTGAATGTTCTGGACACCATTGCCCCTGTGAAGGTTAAAATGGTTAAAAATAAGCAGAAGGCGCCATGGAGGAATGACGACTCGGTCAGGGCACAGAAAAGGGAGTGCCGGAGGGCCGAGCGGAAATGGCGCAAGTCAAAGCTTCATGTTCATTATGAAATTTATAAAGAAAAGTTGTACGTGTTCAACCAGATCTTACGTAGAACAAGGGAGAGGTACTTTTCTGAAATTATTGGAAACTGCAGTAACAACTCGCGTGTCTTATTTGCAACAGTGAACAGATTAACAAACCCTCCAGCTCAACTGCCGTTGGAACTGATCTCCACATCTAAGTGTAATGAGTTTGCAGTATTCTTTTGCGACAAGGTTCAGACCATTAAAAATGCCATCAATTCCACAACACCAATAACAACCCTGCAGCCACCTAGACACTTAGAGCTGACTCATTTTGCACCTGTAACTGACAAAACTGTCCAAGAGATCATCACCAGTCTGAGTTCATCTACATGCTGCCTCGATGTGTTACCCACTAGATTTCTAAAGTCTGTGCTGAGCAGTTTGTTACCACCACTCGCTCACATAGTTAACATGTCACTACAATCTGGAACATTCCCAAAGGCCTTGAAAACTGCGGTCATAAAGCCTCTCCTAAAGAAGAGCAGTCTTGATGCCACAGTACTGAACAACTACCGGCCCATTTCAAATCTGCCGTTTTTAGGCAAAGTCCTTGAGAAAGTTGTTTACCAACAGCTTACTGACTTTCTCCTAATGAACAACTCCTTTGATGTTTTCCAGTCAGGTTTTAGACCCCATCACAGCACTGAGACCGCTCTTATTAAGGTGACAAATGACATCCGCCTGAACACTGATGCAGGCAAAGTCTCAGTTTTAGTCCTGCTAGATCTGAGTGCTGCTTTTGACACTGTCGATCATGAGATCCTTTCACAGAGACTAGAGGACTGGGTGGGCATCTCTGGCACTGCCCTAAATTGGTTGAAGTCCTATCTAGAAGACAGGAAGTACTTTGTTGAAATTGGTAACTGTGTCTCAGACCACATGGCCTTGACCTGTGGGGTGCCCCAAGGGTCAATCCTGGGACCCCTTCTGTTCAATCTCTACATGCTGCCTTTAGGCCAGTTAATACAAAGTAATAATGTGTCCTACCACAATTATGCAGACGACACTCAGATCTATGTCTCACTGACAGCAGGTGAATATGGACCAGTGGATTCACTCTGTCACTGCATCCAACAGGTCAGTGTGTGGATGCAAAACAACTTTCTCCAGCTAAATTCAGACAAGACTGAAGTCATCGTATTTGGTCCACAGAAACAAAGAGAAAGTGTCAGCAGTCACCTCCAGTCTCTCTCTCTAAAACCTACAAATCAGGTTAGAAATCTCGGGGTAATAATGGACTCAGACTTGAACTTTAACAGCCACATCAAATCAATAACATCAGCAGCTTTTTACCATCTAAAAAACATTGCCAAAATCAAAGGTATAGTGTCTAAACCTGACTTGGAGAGACTTATCCATGCATTTGTCTCTAGTAGGTTAGACTACTGTAACGGCCTGCTCACTGGCCTCTCCAAACGGGCCGTAAGACAGCTGCAGTACATCCAGAATGCTGCTGCTCGGGTCCTGACCAGAACCAGGAAGTACGAGCACATTAGTCCTGTGCTCAGGTCTCTACACTGGCTTCCTGTGGCTCAGAGAATAGACTTTAAAGCAGCTCTGCTTGTGTACAAGTCTCTCCACGGCCTAGCACCAAAGTACATCTCTGACATGTTAGTGCCATATGAACCATCTCGGACTCTGAGGACCTCAGGGACCGGCCTCCTGCTGGTGCCCAGAGTCAGGACTAAACATGGGGAATCAGGATTCCAGTTTTATGCAGCTAAAATCTGGAACAGTCTTTCTGAAGATGTGAGACAGGCCTCTACTCTGACAATGTTCAAATCTAGGCTCAAAACAGCTCTATTTCACTGTGCATATGACTGAAAGGATCTTATCTGCACTCTTCTCTTTTAAAGTTAATTTTATAATGATTATTTATGTTTTTATTTTGTATTGTGATTTTAATGCATTTTCTTGTTCTGTAAAGCACTTTGAATTACTTTGTGTACGAACTGTGCTCTACAAATAAACTTGCCTTGCCTTGCCTTGCCTTCTGTGACACTGGGGCAAGGTGTTATGTTTGCAACCCACTGCAGGTTTAAAAAGCAGCTATCAGCAGTTAGCAGCTAACTCAAAGAAGAAAACAGCAGCTGAAAATGTCTGCAAACTGGGGAAACAATGAGGTCCAGGAGCTCCTTACCCTCTGAGCAGAGGACAAGATTAGCCGCCATATAACAGGGACGGTTGTTATTGTCATATTATGCCATTGGTATTATTTAGAAAATGCTTCTGATGCGTGTGTCATAGGTCACACTAGACGGCAACACTGTTGTGTTACATGTCGTGTCGTAATGCCTCTTTTGTTTCTATGTTGCTGGCATGCTGTCTAAAATCACACACCAGAAAGAAGAGAAAAGTTGCAGGGACTCCGTAGTCGCTCTACAGCGTGATCTCTGTGTAAAAAGGACCAGTGTTTGTTTTGTCCGTTCTAGGCTACTGTAGAAACATCCAGGTGCAACATGGCGATCTCCATAGATCAGGACCTGCTCCCTATGTAGATATAAACGGCTCATTCTAAGGTAACAAAAACACATTGATTCTTATTTGCTGGTGATTATACACTAAAGAAAACTTATTATATTATATTTAATTTCAATATCTCCCCATAAATCCTTCTCACTGGAATTTGAGGTCTTCTGTATAAAATTGGGGGTATTGTGTCCTGAGGGTGGCACTAAAAGGAAAGATCAGGACTCATCAGGAGTCCTGGCCCGGTCTGACACTGCCTCTGGTCTCCAGCCTCCTGGTCCTGCTCATCAGGGGGCGTGGCCACTGTGATAAGTGGGTGGAGTCAGTGGGAGTAAATCCAGCCTCCTGTCTGTGAGCTGCAGAATAAAACCTGCTGTCAGGCTGCTGGATGTTTCTGTGACAGTCTCAGGTCCTGGCTGCACACAGATCTACATTTTTATTCATTTTAATTCATCTCAGAGTTTCCAGCATGTCGGCTCCCGAGAGGCTGCAGGAGATTTTTAACAACAGCACTGAGAAAAACACCACCGGAGCAAAAGACTGGACTGAGGTGAGAAATGCTCATCAGTTTATTACTGCTTCAACTGAGTAAAGAACCTGTGGTAATACAAAAAGCAAAATACTTTTTTTAAAATACTTTTTATGATCAACATCAACAGCATCAACATATGTACTCATTATGCAGAGTGGCCCATATTGATGCATTCATGTGTTCATCACTTTAAAGTTGCAGCTTGCAAATGAGGAGCTCATTTTAATAACTTTATACAGTTTCATCTAAAATAATACATCATCATTTATCAGTTAATTATGTTTGTATCAATAATCTGAATCTGTAATGTAATAAAAATAAACACAACAAAGTAAAAAGGACATTTTTATATATTTCTCTTCTCTCTGAGATGTGCAGATGAAGGCTGTGAAGTAGCAGGAAAATAAAAAGTACCTGAGTACTTAAGTAAATGGACTCACTCTCCACTGCTGCTTCAAGTATCAACAGTTAAAACCACATTATTCAGCATTATTATGTTATTTATTGTATGTATGTGTTATTATTGTTATTATTGATGCACCTGCTGCACATGTTGCTCATCAACTACTTGTATACACAGATGGGTGGGTTAAACCAGAGGTTCAGACTGGACTGAATCAAAAAAGCTCTGCAATTTGACTTTAACACCAAGGACTCGTGACCTCACTTAGACTTGAGCCTTTGGACTTGAACATACTTGACACCTTCCCCACAAACCCAAAGATGAAATATAACTTGGTAAAATGATATCAGAGATGTGTACAAAAACTACACAATGGTAAAAAACAAAATAAACCGTGCAGGTCAAAAATTACAGAGGGAAATGCAACAACTTTAAACAAACTTGTTTTCACAAATAAACAAACATTGATTTTTGTAAACTTAACACATTGTTACTCTGTTGTTAAAATGGTGTCACATTCGGTGAAGGGTGCATTGTGATTTGTTAAAGACTTGAAACTCAAATTTCAAGACTTGAGACTTAACTTGTGACTTGCAAACCACTGACTTGGTTTCACTTCTAGGTTAAAGTGAGGGTCAGGATTATTCAAGAAGGATAAAATAGCATAAAGTGGAAATCCTCAAATACAGAACTATAAATAAATGTACTTGTGTGTTTTCCACCGCTGTGAGAGAGCAAGGAATCACTGACGGAGAATTAAAGCGTCTTTAGATGTAAATTAAGGAAACAGAAAGACACGTGTTTGGAAAGTCAAGGACTTCCACTGTTCTCTATAAAGGAGGAGATCTCACTTTAAAATCCTTCTGCTGCTTATAATCATTTTAAATATGATTCACTACATGAGATGGGTGGATTAATGAAGGGGCCTAGCAGGCACAGGCCCAGGGGCCCAAAGTGTCAGTGGCCCCACTGGCCATCACCTGCAAAATATCACTCAAATTAAAGCTGAAAACACACTGGCGCCATTGCATCATATGACGCGTGTCAAGTGTCGCCCGTAGCACACACTGGACGCATAACGCTGCAGCTCGTCAACAGAAAACCAAACAAAGTTATTCCTACTTTTACTTAAAGATCTGTACTTCCTCCACCTCTGTGTTAGCTTAAAATCATGTGTGGCCCCTGATTAAACTTGATTTCTCACCTGAAGAGCTGATCCCCAGAGCTGTGACTCACCAGGAAGTATTGTTTTTGACCACTGTCTTTATAATGACGGGACTGTGGGTCGTTTAGCTCGGGATATTTCTCAACCTCAACAAGCCTGTCCTCATCCATTCTTCATCACACGAGACACAGCTACAGCGACAGAGTTCTCTTTATACATCAGTGATGAGGAGAGGAGTCGCGCTGCCATAGGAGCAGAGAAAATGAAAAAGAGCTGCTACAGGAGCTGGTCTGTACAAGCAGAGAGCAAATGGTGGGAAAATGCATTTAATTCCAGGGGCGGTAGAAATGGACAGTGGCGTAAAGTGTCATGGGGCGGCGTGTCCAAGAGTGCCAACGTGCGTCTAGCCGCTGCCAGTGTGGGATTGTACTGTACATTAGAAATAATAGGGGCATATTTCTTGAAATAAATAATAAATAATACAAACATTCTGAGAACACTCTCAGAGGGCTCCTAACTTAGCCTGAAGGTTTTTAGTAAGAAGTCCTGGTATAGGAGTGAACTATAAAAGCTCTCTGAGCAAAAGTGAGGTGATGTCGACCCTGTTGCTAGGTGTGATACATTCTTTTAACAGGTGTGATTGGTAGGGACACGCCCCTTTGTGAGCCCTGATTAAGAAACTCTTATTTAAAGTCCTCCTCCGTACTGCTAATCGTTTTTCACCTTAGGAGCTCTCTTAAGGTCTGAGATGCACTCTGAATCATTTTATCTTTACAAGGACTTAGTCTTAACTTTAAGGGGAAATTCTGAGAAAACGTCACAATTCTAAGAATTTTCTTAGAATTCAGTCACTAGGAGCAACTCTTAGTGCGAGGAGGCTTTGTGAATATGGCCCCAGGAGACTCAGAATGACCAAACAGATGCAAAGGAACTGCAAAAAGAAACATGAAAAAAGGTGTAAAACAACCACAAAATGATGCATATCGACAATGAAAAGAGGCAAAACAAGAAGGGGCTAAACACCTGTGAAGTCTGTGTGTCATGCTCCTGCGTTGAAAAGCTGGTGGCCTTTTACATAGCTGTGGTCAGGGACCCACTGTCTCATAATTGCCCACGCCAGAGCCCACAGTGATGTCACCAAACTGCTCATCAGCAGCATCACAGCTGTCAGAAAACTCAAAAAGATTCACTTTGTAACGATATGCAACAGAAAAAGCAGGAAATGCTCTCAGAGGAGCAACAACATGATGATGTTTGGCATTTTCATCAGTTAAAATTGAATGTTACTCAGACTGTGAACAGTGATGAGACGTTTTTTTGAAGCATCAGCTCAGCTGCAGAAACATTAACATAATAACTGTAGCTGGTTTCAGTCACGTCTTGTCATACTTCTTTAAACTCAGGGGATTTTATGTCTCGCCGCCTTCTCTATTTGTAGCACTTTCACTCTCAAACATCTGCAGCTCATATAAACCTGACCTTAAAGGACCAGTCTGCTGATTTTCTGACTGTCAACAAATCTCCTGCCACAAATACTCACTACAGCACCAAATGTGGATTAATCCGCCGCTGGAAATAGTCCCTAACAAAGTCACTGTTTCCTCCCTTTAACACTGTTGGCCCTGTTGCTGTTTTTAGCACTGTACCGCCACTCGCCGCCCTTTCAGCTCAGCCACCTCCATGTTTGCTCGTGGCGTCTGAGGTGAGAGTAGTGTGCATGTATTGCAAGTTTAAAGGAACAGTGTGCCAGATTTACAGGGATTTAGTGCCATCTATCAAAGTCCATGACCAAACGTGGACATGTGCCGAGGTCGGAGTGAGGATGTGTTGTTTTACCATGGGCAGAATTATCCACAGAGGTCTCTTCCTCCAAAACAAACGGACCAAACACTGAATAAGGCTCTGATCACACAGAGAGTGTTTCAGTAGCTGGAGGCGGCTTTTTGTAATTGACTTTAGTAAGAGTCAAGCCTTTTGCTCGCTGTTTTTGCGTTGCGACGTGCTTCATGTTTTTGCTCTCTAAGCACCTGGTGTTTCTGCCAGAGCACTCTGAACTCCTTGAGCAAAAAAAATCTTCAACTCAAAGTGGAAAAACTCCCCATGTCATCTCTTTTTTCATCATCTTTTTTCCCCGTTGTCCAATGGGATGATTTGAGAGGCGGGCCTTCTGTGGTGGTCACGACAACAAGTTTACAGTTGGTAAACAATGGAGGAGAAACTGGTGGTAGTGGTTGCTGGATACCCAGAGCTATACGGCCTGATGATAGACAGCAGGTTGTCAAACTGCCCCTGAGTCATCCTAAAATCTGCCTGTAAACGTCCATGATGGAGGAGAAGCTCCTGGACCAACTGGTGGTACTCCCCATGATCCAGCCTCTTTTTAAATAATACGTATACAGAAGCTCCCAACAGTCATTCTTTGGGACCTTGCCGGTCCTCCAACAGTGCGAGACAAGCTTGTAACATAAATAAAGTTCTTTTATGTCCACAAAGAGAGAGTTCAGTTCAGTGGAATCATGTTCATATTTTGCACGGATATCACCAGTACATGTTTTTCATCTTGTATGCCAGTATTACAGCAACATACTCGTTGCTCAGGTGGTGTATGACTCCACCTTCCCATTTCCACTCGCAATCTATGGGAGGAGAACCGGAATCGTGTAAGTTATTCTCAAATGATCTTCAATGTAAACTGTGTTTGTAGTATACAGTGGATGAACAGATAAGTCTGGGTTGATGGTTTGGTAGGTCTTGTATCTTGTTCCCTCTTTAGATTGTAATTCGTCAATCATCTCTCTGCGACTGCTCTCAGTGTAGTCTTGTCTTTGCGTGATCTCAGATAGATACGAGTTCATAACTTGGTTCTCCTTTCTTGTTAACTCGAAAACATAGTATAAAGGGTCATCAAGCATGCCATGACGCTGCTTTACCTTGTTAAAAAAAAACCTGCCTTGCTTTTCTCTCACTAGGGCTTGCACTGAAGGTAGTCCTGCCTCCAACAGGCAGAGCAGGTTGGGTGTGGTTGACCTCACCCCTAATAGGGATTTCACCCCAGTCATATAGAGAGACTCAACAGACTTCAGGGAAACCTTAAACCAAGCCTCACACCCATACAAAATAGCTGAAAATGCTGCCTCAAAAGTCTTTAACTTAACACAGAATGGAGCATCATAATTAGTCGATAAAAAGATAATTAATTTATTTACATTCCTTCTGATAATTTTCATTCATCAAATTCCAGATTGACTACATTTAATCATCGGTTTGTTCATTTAAAAAAATAAAAATAAAAATGCAGAAACGTAAAACTTTCTGTAGATACACGACATTTATTCTGTTGCTGAGAGGCTCTAATGATGAACTCTCTCCAGTGGTCAGGAAACATGCTGAGAACTATGTATATTTATTTATGTGCTGGGTTCTGACCCTTCACTTCACTTTTCTGTTGTTGCTTATTTATCTGGTTTTTTTCCCCGTTCTTTGTAAACTTCTTATCTGAGCATCTACATTTAAATACTTCATTGTACTTTACTTCTTCATATTTTAATATCAGATTAACAGATCTTTTATTTATTCTTCTAAAGTTCATTTGTTTTCAGTTCCTTTTATTTTGAAACTTCCCCAGCGTGTTATTTGTGCTCTAACCTGACTCTGCCTGTGAGTTAGTGTGAATGACACTGATCTGACGTCTGCTGTCTGCAGGTGTATGAAGCCGTCAGGTGGATCCAGCTCGTCATGGCTCTGCTCAGGTCAGTGAGGTCATCGCTTACTGGTTTATCCCCTGATGGTTAAACTGGTTTACTGCAAAGCATTAAAGTAACAAGTCTGATTCGTGACTGACGCACAGTCCTGCAGCACTGTTCCTTATTTACGCAGTCAGATTTATTTTAAAATGATTTCTGAAAAGATTTGAATTTAATGTATTTCAGACTCTTCAGCACATTAAGCTTTCATTTCTGTTTCAATGACACATTTAAAGGAGGTTAAAGGTCAAAGGTCACTGCGCTCAGACAGCAGAAGAAGGAGAAGTTCCAGTCATCTTGAAATAATGTGATTAGAGCTCATTGTTTCATCGGGAGACATTTTGAGAAGCAGCATGACATTTGTTATTAGATATAAAAGTTTACTGAGAATAAATGTTATATGTTTTTAACGGCAGTCTGTGATCGTGTTTTCAGTGTTCTGGGTTCAGGCTCCATCATCGTCTGTCTGATGTTACAGAGACTCAGCCGCACGCCCGAGGTCAGTCTCCGTTTTTTGTTTTACACATTTCTGCTCGCTGCAGCTGCAGGTTGCACGACCTCAAACATGAGCTGATATGACATGGGACTTCTGAAATGATGTTCAGAATCATCTCAAAGCCTGTAGCTACATGTATGTGACCCTTTGTAAAGCTATGTCTAGTTTATGAGTGCGTGGAAAAGTTTAAGTACAAATTCATTCCCCAATTCCCCACCACCTCTCCTAAACAGGAGCAAGACACATGGGATTTACTCACAGAATTATAAATTAAGTGGATAAAACCTGTAAAATCAGATCAGCATTATTGTCCTTTGTATTGAGATGTATTTCAGAGTGCAACTGTGTGTTTGTTTGTGTGTGTGTGTGTGCAGCTGCAGCCTCTGTTCCTGCTCAGTGTGTCCGATCTGCTGCTCGCTCTGTGCTGGCTGATCGGAGCCGCTCTGTTCTCTCAACGCTGCGGCAGCCTGAACACACACTGCTACCACCTGCACACTGTGGAGCAGGTAATACTACTCTACATGACACTACACTACACAACACAACATTACAACATCTCCAGAGCCTGATATATCATCTCCTTCTGTGCCATAGAGCCCAGTTGTTGTTAAAAACACATCAGTGAGCCACAGTGTGTCACTGATTGATATGTTCCTTAATACCATAAACACTGTAGTTTATTTTGACTCAATCCCATACACATCATTCAAATGTGGATGGATCCACTGCTAAAAATAGTCCCCAACAAAGTCACTATTTCCTCCTGTTTGGGATTAAAAACTAAAGAAAAGCTGTAGGTGTAAACTGTAAAATGAAATAATGTTTTGCTGCCTCTCACAGTAGCTGGAGTCTGAGAAAAAAATAACTTCATTCACTGGGCCGACTGCCGGCAACTTTTAAGGTGGAACGTTAACTTGTAATGTTACTCAATGCATGAGTTGATGACGTGAATCCATCAGCACACCTTAAATTTCACTGTGACAACTTTGACCATCACTTTAGTTTTTATATGACACACACTTTTAGTAATGACTTTAAAAATATAGATTAATTTGGAGCGGATTATGTGAAGGTCATATATTCTAATCCTCACTTCCTGTGGGCTACAGCAACACTAAACCCCTGAGCTTGCCTGAGAAGGACTAAATGCAAAAAGCTGCTATTTTTAAATATCCCATGGAGAGAGACTCTCACTGCAGCCTGTTCTATTTTGTTGTGAAAATGTGGGCGTGCAGCCTCGTTCTGTGGACGATAAACCAGGTGCAGACTTCCATCTGTGTCACCGCTGATGAGGAAATACAGCGAGTGCTGGACGGAGCAGTGAGTGACAACAACCCCGCCCACATTTAAGAGGACTGTCTGAACACACCGAGGGTCTAGGTACCATGTCTGAAGGCTTACTGCTGGTTCCAAAGGGACTGGACTGAAAGGGTTTGGTGGAGACGGGACTTATGATCCATTTCGGTCGTATCTGTGAGCTTTCAGAAAACGTGTACAAATACAGCCCAAGAAATATGGACAGAGTACAGACAGAAGGTTCTGTCCATCTCCGTCTCCATGTGTGATGTTAAGCCTAAATGAGCCCTTTAGCATTGACAGGCTAAAGCAAATGACAGAAGACCCAGAGAGTTATCTTAAGCTCCGTCCTGCTTTCAGCTAAGGGTCCCTTGGCCTAAAAGATGCTGAAGAACGCTGAGTCTGAACACAAAATTTGTATTTATACGTTCTACCAAATTTGGACCCATTTTAATAATTTCACATGAGAGATTTCTCTGTTTTGTCTGAGCTCCCCTCACTGCTGTAAAATACACACAGCCTTGGGGAGTCTCTTATCTACTGATTTAGTCACAGATACTTCATATTTAATCAGGAAAAACTTCTTATGTGAAACCAGACAGCAGGTCAGTGCAGGGCAGACAGAGTTTTCTGATTTTTTAGGGGGAAATTTAGGTGCCTTTTCACCGGTGTTGAAAAATATCATGGGATTTCCTTCCTCTCATCACAAACAAAAAGGTATTTCCGTAAAAACCAAGCAAAAAAAGGAAGCCTCATATGTAGCTGGCCGTGCATCCTCCCGAAACACAGAGACAGTTTAAAACTGGAAAATCTCAACTTCCTCCTGAGAGATGCAAAGTTTCAAAACTCCCAATGAAACAACCTGCATTATCAGCCACACCTCACCTCAGCAGCGGTGGACGAAACAGTCAGATTCTTTACGAAAACCACACTGTGGAAAAACTCCACTACAAGTAAAAGGATGTAAGTATGACCAGCAAACAATTAAATACCATGCACTGTTTCCACAGGAGGAGTGTGTCACATGACTTCAGGAAGTCAGTTCCTCACTGAGCTCAAACAGAAACAGTTTAACTGACTTTAAAACACATCACAGCACATTTAACATCGTCTCACGCAAACTGCTTCCTCCAAACAAACAACATAGAGTTTACTTACAGACTCTGACAGACTGGAAAACACACAAACACACGAGCTGTCGGTCAAACAGCTGCAGCAATCTTTCAGAATTTGAATCCGGTCCCTCCCACCAGCTCAGTGATTGGAGGATGGGTGTGTCAGTCAGTCTCAGTGGCCACCAGGTGAACTGCAGCTGAATAAAACACTGACTTCACTTTGTAGAGGAGCTGAACTTTAAATGACCACTGAGGATTCAGTGAATGTATATTCTCATACTGGGAACACTGGGTGACAAAACCAGGATGGTGCTGGGGTTCATAGTTTATTTAATCAACTATCAACCTGTTATTTATTTTATTTTTACTCTTTTTACTCTTTTATTTCCTTTTTTAATCTAATTTTTAGTTTTTTTTTAAATTGAGCTCTTACTATTTCCTTTGTTTTATTTTTTATGAAATTTGTGTATGATTATTTTATATTTCAATAACTGTACAGCACTTTGGTCAACTGAGGTTGTTTTTAAATGTGCTTTATAAATAAAGTTTGACTTTTGACTTTGACTTTATTTCATGATCATGATTTAATCAAAGTTGTGGCCGCCTTGTTTTTTATGATAGATAGTATAGGTCCCATATGGTCTAGCGGTCAGGATTCCTGGTTTTCACCCAGGCGGCCGGGGTTCAACTCCCGGTATGGGAAAAAGTTTAGGAATATGTACTCATGATTTCCAAGTGTAAGTCTAGGATATCAAGATTTGGATAGAGTACTACATTCAGCAACTGCTACATAGAGTGCAAACTAAGATCTGTAATCACCTGTTCAGCCCTAAAACCTGGACCAGACTAACCTTAAACCAGACCACATGGGTAATAAAGGCAGGAGAAGATGGTTACCACAAATTGATCCCATCAAAGTACCACTTTTAAGAGTTATTAGTTTCAGCTCAAGTGTAATTTGTGCGTCCATAATAAGTAGTCGTCTAGTTTGTCTTCACATTCATCCTTTTCATGGTCAGTAGTCTTAATTTAACAGAATGTACATGTAACTGTCAGTTTCCTGGTTTTCAGCTCCTGGTTTATTAAATCAGTTAATCCAAGTTTATTAATGATGGCACTGAGTCTGTGTATGATATACACCTGATACTGATGGTCCAAATATAGAAATCCTGCAACGACGCATAATCACCAATGTGCCTGTTCCCATACCGGGAGTTGAACCTGACCCAGAGTTTGCCAGCTGGGTAAAAACCAGGAATCCTGACAGCTAGACCATATGGGACACAAAGAGAAGAGGTGGTGGCCTCAAAATAATCAGGACATAAAATCAACGTAATGATCAATAATATTATTTTAATAGACCGTACGAGGCAAATAGCACGAGAAGAAAACTGCTCTTCTTTATTAAACTACCTCCCATGTGGTCTAGTGGTCAGGATTCCTGGTTTTCATCCAGGCGGCCTGGGTTCAACTCCCGGTATGAGAACAAGAATATTTGTGAATTTGTGTAGGTTTGCAGGATGTCTGTATTTGGACACAACCCAACACTGCAGACAGTATTTTCTATATAACATTCAAATTCAATAGATTTGGAATAATGGTTTCCCATACAAGCAGATGAAAGTCAGGAATTCTGAGTTTAGAAACTGAGAGCAGCTTCTTTGTTTTTTCGGAAGATGAATTATCGTTTTATGGTAATCATCTCCTCGAGCCTTTGTCTTTGATGTGGCCTGGTTCAAAGTTGGTCCAGTCCAAAGCTGGTATGGTCCATTTTCCAAATTTCAACAGGTGATTATAGATCTTAGTTTGCACTCAGTGTATAAATAACCAAATACTGTTCTGGGCTCCGTCCAAATCTGGAAATCTGACACCTACTCTTGGAAATCATGAGTACATAATCACAACATTGTTCCCATACCGGGAGTTGAACCCGGGCCACCTAGGTGAAAACCAGGAATCCTGACCGCTAGACCATATGGGACTTACTGAGAGAAGAAAAATGGTGATCACAAGTTTTAATAAATCATGATCATGAAATGACAGCTTGATAGTTGATCAAACAAATTACGAAACCCAGCCTGCGTCCTGGTTTTGTTACCCAGTGTTGTCCGTATTGGTGTTTACATTACATTCCTCTTAAATGTGGGCGGGGTTGTTGTCACTCACTGCTCCGTCCAGCACTGGCTGTATTTCCTCATCAGCGGTGACACAGATGGAAGTCTGCACCTGGTTTATCGTCCACAGAACGAGGCTGCACGCCCACATTTACAGGAATTATCTTGTGCTGACCATCTTGTCCTGTCTTTTATTCCATATGGTCTAGTGGTCAGGATTCGACCCCCAGTTTGGGAAATTACCCGTTGGACCAGTTAATCATGACATTTAGTTGTTTAAATACAATCAGACACATGTTAATTAACATATATTAATGTAAATATCAAACACATTTTGATATATTTTAAGATATTGAATGCAGTCTATTGAATGGGCTTCGTCCAAATATGGAAACCCTCTAACTGAATACATCATCTCAAATGTATATGGCTACCACAAAATACTCCCAACAGTCGGAAGGTTCTACTCCCAGTGTGGTGATTTACTTTTTCCAAATCTATTAACTAAGACACTGAGTTGATGGATCTTAATTTATTAACTACTGATTAAATCTGGCACTCCAGGTTGGGAGAGAGTTACTACCCCAAGAGAGGGAGTTCAAGTATCTCAGGGTCTTGTTCACAAGTGAGGGTAGAATGAAGCATGAGATGGATCGGCAGTTTGCCGCAGAGTCTACAGTGATGCAGACGCTGCGCCGGACTGTCACGGTGAAGAGGGAGCTGATCCAGAAGGCAAAGCTTTCGATATACTGGTCCATCTACATCCCAACCCTCACCTATGGTCATGAGCTCTGGGTGGTGACCGAGTGAAATGAGTTTCCTCTGTAGGGTGTCTGGGCTCAGCCTTAGAGATAGGGGGAGGAGTCAGACATCTGGAGGGAGCTCGGAGTAGAGCTGCTGCTCCTTCATGTTGAGGTGGTTCAACATCTGATCAGGATCCTCCTGGGCGCCTCCTGTTAGAGGTGTTTCAGGCACCTCCCACTGGTAGGAGGCCCCGGGGCAGACCCAGAACACACTGGAGGGATTATATATCTCATCTGGCCTGGGAACGCCTCGGGGTCCTCCAGGAGGAGCTGGAAAGGGTTGCAGGGAAGAGGGACGTCTGGAATACTTTGTTGCCCCCTGTGACCTGGCTTCGGATAGGCGGTTTCTTGAAAATGGGGGTGAAATTCTGCACTTAATCACATATCGACAAAGAAATCATACCGGGAGTTGAACCCAGGCTGCCTGGATGAAAATCAGGAATCCTGAGGAATCATGGGAGCTTGTTTAGTAATCTGAGAGCAGTTTTTATCTGCTGCTGATTGCCTCCAACATTCTGTTGAATTAAGATTACTAACCATTCTGTTGGTGTTATTATTCTGTGTGAACCACCTCTTGTCTTTGTGTCCGGTATGATTCAGCGATCAGGAGTCCTAGAATGATTCCACATGTATTAACAAAGACGCTGAGCTGTTAAAACAGGTGCTGATGGGACTTTAAATGTCTTCTATTGAAATGAGTGGCCCCTGAACAGATGAACTTTTTGAAGAGATCCTGTCCTGGTATTTTGGGCAGTTTGTCCCCGATGACCCAGTCCAGAACTGATCCTGAACTGGGTCAGTCTGGGATGAAGTAGAGCAGCAGAACCAGGACAGATCACAGACCCGATGAAAATAGAAGAAAACACCACAACACATTCCTGACCTACATGTATTGTTCAGACGCATCGAGCCTCGGGTCAGCTGCTGATCTTATTGCTTGATCTTTCCACTGACGGATGTTTACTGTTCACAGAGTGTGAGTGTGAAGGACACGAGTGTTTGTGTGCACACAAACAGGCTTCATATGAAAAGCAATTATGGTTTTACTATGTTTTTGTTCTGTCAGGCTCTCTACATGGCCTCCTTCTTCTACACACTCAACTATGTGTTTGACCTCTACACCGGGATCAGAGAGAAGTTCTACAGCTGCATGAATGGATTCATACAGGTACACAAAAAACATCATTACACAACAAAGTCCGGAGGGGGGCGGTGTATGCAGTGGTATGTATCTGGATATATTCACTCAAATACTGTACAAATTCATGGCACCTGTATCTGAGCTGCTAACAGCTGTTAGCGCTGTTAGCGGCGCCGGTCACTAACAGCTGTTAGCGCTGTTAGCGTGATTGGTTTGTTTCGATTTACACCCGCCCCAACAGTCCTATGTTGTAAACACAGCCAGCATGGTGAGGAGGGGGTTTGTCAACTCGCATTGCGTGTGTCTGTGTAGGAGCCTGAATGAATACTCCATGAAGTATCGGATGACATGGTTTCATCAATGTTATCATAGCTTTTTGGTACACAGCAGCTACTGTTGTTGTAATACGCGTTTGAAACAGTGAGGCGCTAGAGTGCGCTATCTGTTTGAATGCAATATACGATCTCAACACTAGATGGGAGAAATTCCTACACAGTGCCCGTTTAATTATCAGAGATGTCACGTGAAAGAAGTAAACATTATTTAAAATTGAGATGAGGGAGACGTGATGCTGCTCTGCAGGGCGCTCAATTAACATGTGGCTGCAGCTGAAGAGGGAGGGGCAGGCTTGACACAAATGCTATCAGGCAAACAAAACACTTTTAATTGAGAACTGATGCCATGGGCCAAATTTAAAAACTAAAATATAAAATTACTAAAAGAAATAGAAACCACGTCTTGCAAAAAGGGCAAGAGCGCCACCTGGGGTCTGTCTGTGCACGTGCCTGCATCACAGCATCAATCTTTTTATTTCACTCTCTGCTAGAGGGAAAATAAGCAAGTTTCCCAAAATGTCAAACTATTCCTTTAATGCCCAGATGCAGAAACTGTCAGTGAATTTTTTTGTGAATTTGTTCGTTAAAAGTCGTTTCTCATCTTTTTGTCCAGGTTTCCAACAGAGTGAGCACCGCCGGTAAAATCACTGCGCTGCTTTCAGGGTGAGAAGCTGTTCAGTAACTCTGACGTGTAATGTTCATGTTCCAACCTGGTTCCAGTTTAAATACATTTAACTTATGTTCTGACAGTGATTTAAAATGTATTTGATCTAGTCCTGTTGTGTTTGCAGCCTGTTTCCTGTGCTGCTGATGACGCCTGTCTTTATACTGGGAGGCATCAACCACTGTCAAACCAACTTCAGCCAGCCCTACAGGTGAGGAGCAAAAATGCAAAGGTTCACACACTAGTGAAAATGTGTGTAATGTTTGCAGTTTTTTGTTTTCTTTATTTTGACCCTTGCTGTGAACCGTACCACACCAGGTGTCTGCTGATGCACACTGGAGCGCTGTTTCTTACCTCAGAGCACCAGCTGCCAATGGGACCCTGCAGAAGGCTGCACTCCTTCCGCATCGCCATCTTCCTCACCACCTTCCTCCTCACACTTCTCAGCATCACAGTGAGTGACGCCACGGGATATAAAACGACGCAATGTCGAATCAAAACAGCAAAAATGTAAACGTACACCACAACGTGTCTGTGTGTAAACCTCCCCTCCTGCTCCAGGTGCTCATGGTTAAAGCCCGTCGCATTTACAGGCGGGTTGTGACGGCAAACGGTTACCTAGGCAACCAGCAGCGGGCCTCCTTCCGTGTGATGGATCGGCGGATGCTCCTGTACCCGCTGGTCTTTGTCCTCTGTTGGGGTCCAGGTTTGTGTCTTTGTCCTAACTCAGATCACCAAGAGATGAGACATTGTTCTGAATGATGTTAGCAGGGTTTGAATCGGTACCTGTGTTTTTTCCTCAGCGGTGGGTCTGGCATTTCTTCGGGTGGTGAAGCCCTCAGCAGGTCAGGGCGAGGCCTGGGTCGCCCTATACATATCTCAGGTCAGTCTGCAGCAGGACTTTGGGCCTGTGGTCCTTTATCATCCTGTGTAGATGTGTCAAAACAGTTCAGAGATCTGAACAACATCAGAAAAAGTCTGCACACTAATATTTAAGAGACAAGAACGGACAGCTTCTCTTTGTATCTTTATGTGGTGGTTTTGTGTCTCTTTGGGCCCTGAGCCGACAGTCAAATGCGCAGGAACAGAGAGATGATACAGTTTCAGTGACGTGAATGTGTCTTCTGTCCTCAGGCTTTCACCTCGGCCTCTCAGGGTTTCCTCAACTGTCTGGTCTTCGGATGGACTCGTGCACGTCTCCGGCAAGCTGGCAAGATGGTTTTATCTCGAGACGCTGACACTCAGACACCTCTGCTGAGATCTCAGAGGAACAGAGGCTACCAAACACTCCGCACTGGCTGAAAGACGCAGGGGAGAAGTGACAGTGAAACTGAAAGTGAAACTGAGCAGGTGCAGCAAAGACTCAAGCGATAAGTCTGAACTTTCACTTTCACTGACAGGGGAAAACACCACGGCTGAGCGTCTGCAGGGGACAAAGACATCCACCTCTGATCCTGAACCACTGACGTGAGAAAAAAGGGAAGAAGAAGAAGCAGGGGGACTTTACGTTGAGAAATACAGAGACAAAGAAAACAGGATTTGAGAAGGATGTGGCTGCATTGACTGAACTGACAGACCTCATAGGTGGTTTGTTTTAATGTCACTTTCCAGGTCACATGACTCCTGTGGGTCAGTGTCTGGAGGTCCATTTAGCAGGTTATTCATCAGAAGCTAAGCTGAAAAGGACAAAAAGAAAATATATTTTACATTTTTATTTGTAATGCATTAGAGGTAGAAAGTGATTTTACAGTTTACATGAACCAGAGAAAAGAAGCACTTCATTTTTTTTAATATTCAAAGGCCACTAAACTTTCAGATTAATATTAAGACAAAAAGTGCATTGAATATGTGGGTTTGTCAAGTTTGATACTACTGTTGAAGCCCAGTGCTGCTCTTATCCTGCAGGTTACATAAAGGTTAAAGGGATTTAGGACCTGAGTTTAAACAAAGAAAGCTGGTTTATACATTTTGTGATAACTGAAGCAACCTGAATTTCTTTTTATAGGATGCTTGGTAGTGATTAAAGCTGGGTGTGCAGTTTTATTTTGGTGTCATTGGGTAAAAGTCCCATAATAAACTTTGAGCCTATTGTAATTCAAATGGTCTGAGAGAAAACTAGACTTCTGCTCCTCCTCTTGGCTCTGTTTTCAGGCTTAAGGAAGTCTAGCTGTGATGGGGGAGACTACAAAATCACAATCACAGGTCATTTCAGAGAGGTGGTGTTCCTGTTGGCTGTTCTACAGATACAGATGTGCGTGCACGTCCCTTCAGATGGTGAAAGTCTGAATCAATGATGTGGAGAAAGTTGCTATTCCATTTGGCATCAACTGACCACCTAGCCAGGAGGAGAGTGGGCAGTAGCTCCAGAGATGGAGCCCCCGTCAGCGGCCACAGCAATCTGAATCAAGCCAGGGGACCGGACAGCCCGACTCCCCGCAGAATCAGCAAACTTTCTGTTGCTGCTGTCACACAGACACACCAAACCAACATCAAAGAGCTAGCAGCCACAAAATCCAACTGTTATGTTGCCTCGCATCACCTGTACCTACAGCCAACAACAAACCACCACGTATGTTCTGCACTTGCGTGAGAGGTAATAGCTCTCCACACCAGCAGGCAGCGGTCATCTGTTTTCTTTATTAAAAGTGAAACCGGAAGACTAACAGGACGGATCAAAGATGCCAGTAGGCACACTAACAACATAACTTGATGTTTATAGAACGGAGCATATTTACCATGAAATGTTTCTGATACAGAGCTCAGTGGCTAAAAACATAATCATACCTAATACAACAAGTTTGTTTTGGTCTCACTCCCTCTTGACTTAAGCTGTTTGTTTACTTTCCTCACTTCCGTTTCTCTTCTCGTGTGCTGAGCTGAACTGACAATCAGAGGGATTTCATTCAACATGCTGAATTGGCTGACAGAAAGCCGACAAGGGACATACTGCAAAGACAAGGGCAACAGATGCTCACCGATGGCCCGAAATTGACCAGTGGTTGATCGTTGGCTTGGTGTGTCAGAGCCTTTAGACCTGGCGCTGTTGCTGGCCGCCAGCCCGCTGTGACACCCGGCACTGAGGGATTTTTGCTGGGTGAATTTGAGCCGCTAAAGCTGCCAACCAAAGGTCCGTCTCTGGAGCTGCTGCAGGGGACCACATCTGGTGGGAGGGGCTTGGGACAGAGCTGCAGGATGAGGGTCTATTTTCAAATTCTGCCATTGTTTTGCATTTCACAGATTTGTGGTCACCGAGCTTTAAGTTTGTTTTTTCTGTCAGTACTGGTTGTGTTACTTTTGTCATGTTGGTTGAAGCTCTGCATGATTTCTGCTTCCCAAAGATTTCCAAGTGTTGTGAGGCAGAAACATTTTGTACAGTTGTTTGACTCAGCACCTGAAGAAGATTCATAGTACATGTGTTTTGCACACTGATTGGTTGAAGCTCTGCAGTCACGCTGCTGAATGGACTCAACGTTTACATTCTGAGCTGTTTGTTTCCTTTTGTTTGGTCAAATTATAATAAAAGTATCTTCAGTTATGAAAATGGTTTTTATGTGTGACTGATTTCAGTAAAGCAGAGACAGCAGTTCTGTTGTGACTTGACACGATGAATGAAAGGAGCCTTCAACTGTCAGAATCTACAGAAATGACGAGGACATGTTTTCCCTCTTGGTTGTCGCCCTGCGTTGCTGTAGACCAACCGTGCAGAAATACAGTGAGGCCATCACACCACATGATCACCGCTTCCCTCACAGAGAAGCTGGCGCCTGACGCACAAGCCTGACCTCACTCATTATGTGATGCGGTGTCCAGAGGGGGAACACCGCCTCCCCCCGCCGATTCTCCTGCTGTGGGCATTTTGCCAGAATCTACAGGAGAACAATGAATTTCCTCTTCAATCAGACTTCAGCTTAACTGAAATACTGAAGTTGATAATGTCACTGCAGGAAGCTGTCCGTGCAGATAAATCAAAATTGAAATCAGTGAAATGAGATGTCAACCTTTTGTGTGTGGTGTCTGAAAAACAGAAAACTATTCATTCAAATGAACCTCGATTAACATCAGATATCAAGATACTGTGGAAGGTACAAAACATCCAGTGATAATAACAAAGTGACAGCAGCTGTACTAAAAGTTTTACATAACGATTAATAACTTTTTAAAATACATTTTAATTGTACATTTCTGTCTGAAGTCACTCTTGTTAGAGTGTTAGGCTGCTTTCTTCTGTCTGTTGCTCGTACTTTCATGTTTCAGTTCATCATATAAAACAGAAGAAGCAACTCATACTGCTGCAGGGTGTGTTCATGCCAACCACCACTTGACTCTCTGATACCTTTCACCAGACAACACTACAAACTGAAGCAGACACTGTTGGACTGTAAAGTGCACAATGAATTTTATTTTTATTTAACCAGATAAAAGACCCATTGAGATCAAGACCTCTTTCACAAGGGTGACCTGGCCAAGAAAGGCAGCAGCACACGTCATAACAAATACTACAAATGTAAAGACAGATAAAAATATAGAAACATTGAAATATAGAAATCTAAACAATTTGACAAATAAAGTGCAGGAGTTATGGTTTCAGTAAGAGCTTAAGAACAAAAGCACTGTTTGATAGATTCCCGTTCAAACACAAACACAAACTTAAGGTGTTCAGACTGAAGAACTAAAGGTGCATCTTAGCAGATATATAATGGTGGATCATGGGTAACTGATTGAGCCTATCAGGCATAGGCCCCCTACGCTATGCAGGGCTTAGGCTATGTTTAAACTGTTAATCTGTTGTTGGAAAGTCAATAAAATTACTAAAGAAAAGCAAAACAACCACAAACACACAAAATAGGCAAGGCAAGGCAAGGCAAGGCAAGGCAAGGCAAGGCAAGGCAAGGCAAGGCAAGTTTATTTGTAGAGCACAATTCGTACACAAAGTAATTCAAAGGGCTTTACAGAACAAGAAAATGCATTAAAATCACAATACAAAATAAAAACATAAATAATCATTATAAAATGAACTTTAAAAAGAAGAGTGCCAGATAAGATCCTTTCAGTCATATGCACAGTGAAATAGAGCTGTTTTGAGCCTAGATTTGAACATTGTCAGAGTAGAGGCCTGTCTCACATCTTCAGAAAGACTGTTCCAGATTTTAGCTGCATAAAACTGGAATCCTGATTCCCCATGTTTAGTCCTGACTCTGGGCACCAGCAGGAGGCCGGTCCCTGAGGTCCCCAGAGTCCGAGATGGTTCATATGGCACTAACATGTCAGAGATGTACTTTGGTGCTAGGCCGTGGAGAGACTTGTACACAAGCAGAGCTGCTTTAAAGTCTATTCTCTGAGCCACAGGAAGCCAGTGTAGAGACCTGAGCACAGGACTAATGTGCTCGTACTTCCTGGTTCTGGTCAGGACCCGAGCAGCAGCATTCTGGATGTACTGCAGCTGTCTTACGGCCCGTTTGGAGAGGCCAGTGAGCAGGCCGTTACAGTAGTCTAACCTACTAGAGACAAATGCATGGATAAGTCTCTCCAAGTCAGGTTTAGACACTATACCTTTGATTTTGGCAATGTTTTTTAGATGGTAAAAAGCTGCTGATGTTATTGATTTGATGTGGCTGTTAAAGTTCAAGTCTGAGTCCATTATTACCCCGAGATTTCTAACCTGATTTGTAGGTTTTAGAGAGAGAGACTGGAGGTGACTGCTGACACTTTCTCTTTGTTTCTGTGGACCAAATACGATGACTTCAGTCTTGTCTGAATTTAGCTGGAGAAAGTTGTTTTGCATCCACACACTGACCTGTTGGATGCAGTGACAGAGTGAATCCACTGGTCCATATTCACCTGCTGTCAGTGAGACATAGATCTGAGTGTCGTCTGCATAATTGTGGTAGGACACATTATTACTTTGTATTAACTGGCCTAAAGGCAGCATGTAGAGATTGAACAGAAGGGGTCCCAGGATTGACCCTTGGGGCACCCCACAGGTCAAGGCCATGTGGTCTGAGACACAGTTACCAATTTCAACAAAGTACTTCCTGTCTTCTAGATAGGACTTCAACCAATTTAGGGCAGTGCCAGAGATGCCCACCCAGTCCTCTAGTCTCTGTGAAAGGATCTCATGATCGACAGTGTCAAAAGCAGCACTCAGATCTAGCAGGACTAAAACTGAGACTTTGCCTGCATCAGTGTTCAGGCGGATGTCATTTGTCACCTTAATAAGAGCGGTCTCAGTGCTGTGATGGGGTCTAAAACCTGACTGGAAAACATCAAAGGAGTTGTTCATTAGGAGAAAGTCAGTAAGCTGTTGGTAAACAACTTTCTCAAGGACTTTGCCTAAAAACGGCAGATTTGAAATGGGCCGGTAGTTGTTCAGTACTGTGGCATCAAGACTGCTCTTCTTTAGGAGAGGCTTTATGACCGCAGTTTTCAAGGCCTTTGGGAATGTTCCAGATTGTAGTGACATGTTAACTATGTGAGCGAGTGGTGGTAACAAACTGCTCAGCACAGACTTTAGAAATCTAGTGGGTAACACATCGAGGCAGCATGTAGATGAACTCAGACTGGTGATGATCTCTTGGACAGTTTTGTCAGTTACAGGTGCAAAATGAGTCAGCTCTAAGTGTCTAGGTGGCTGCAGGGTTGTTATTGGTGTTGTGGAATTGATGGCATTTTTAATGGTCTGAACCTTGTCGCAAAAGAATACTGCAAACTCATTACACTTAGATGTGGAGATCAGTTCCAACGGCAGTTGAGCTGGAGGGTTTGTTAATCTGTTCACTGTTGCAAATAAGACACGCGAGTTGTTACTGCAGTTTCCAATAATTTCAGAAAAGTACCTCTCCCTTGTTCTACGTAAGATCTGGTTGAACACGTACAACTTTTCTTTATAAATTTCATAATGAACATGAAGCTTTGACTTGCGCCATTTCCGCTCGGCCCTCCGGCACTCCCTTTTCTGTGCCCTGACCGAGTCGTCATTCCTCCATGGCGCCTTCTGCTTATTTTTAACCATTTTAACCTTCACAGGGGCAATGGTGTCCAGAACATTCAAAACACTCGAAGTAACAGAGTTCAACAAATCATCAACATTAGAACATGAGGCATTTTCAAAGTTTATCATTTCCATGAACAGAGCACCTGTGCTGTTATTTATGTGTCTCCTCCGAACAACTGCAGGACCAGCCGGTGGTTTGGGAGAAACAGACAGGTCAAAGAAGACACAGAAATGATCAGACAGAGCAACATCAACCACATTGACGTTTGAAATATTAACCCCCTTTGTAATGAGCAGGTCCAGAGTGTGCTGCGCTCTGCTGTGGGTGGGCTCACACACATGCTGAGTCAGGCCAAAGGTTTCAAGGACAGCACTGAGCTCTTTAGCATTTCTGTCACAGACATTATCCACATGTACATTAAAATCACCTGTAATGACCAAACCATCAAAGTCTGTGCATACAATTGAAAGCATCCTGGTAAAATCATCAATAAAACTTTGACGGTGCTGGGGAGGCTTGTATATAACTACATAGAGTATGGACGGAGATTGTTTTAGCTCCATTTTAAAGGATACATACTCAAATGATGAAAACACCCCAAATGACAACCTGTGCATAACCATATGATCTCTAAATATTGCACAGACACCTCCACCCTTTTTGTTTTCTCGTGTTTCAGATTCAAATTTGTAGTTGGGTGGAGCTGATTCCGTTAGAACAGCATTACCTGTGTTTTTGTCAAGCCATGTTTCAGTTAAAAACATAAAATCAAGATTATACGAAGAGATCAAATTATTAATTAAAAATGATTTGTTAGACAAGGATCTGACATTAAGCACAGCAAGTTTCAGATTAGTTTCAGTAGGACTGGACATTATCTTCTTACAAGGGATATGGATTAAATTTCTCTGATTGGACAGTCTAACTGTCCTTCTGTAATCTGGTCTATGTGGTGTGGCTGTAGATATAGCACTAGGGGAGAATATTGTCTCACAGGGCCCCAGCTTGATATTACCTTTATCATGGCTGTAAGTCCTGGGACAGCAGAGGCCCTGTGCATCCTAGCTCTTAGGGATACCAGCTCTGGGGGCAGGCAGGGGAGGACGAGCAGGGGGAAGTTTGGGTGATGGACCAGATGAAAACCGAGGGGGAGGAGCTGGGGGAGCTTTAGTTTGTGAAGCAAAATAACTACAAAGAGACTCAAATGACAAATGAGGGCTCATTTATACTCCCTTTACATACAAAAATAGATTTGTCCATTTCAAACGTTTCAAACTTCCATGCCTCCTTAATGTTGGCATACATACAGCCATAAATGGCACCTGAGGGCGGAGTCAAACGTTTCACACAACAACAAATGAGGCGACAGCAGAGGAGGTCATAATAATGTACCTGTTAATGGAGGCAGTGTTATGGACGGCGGTGGTCTGTGAGGCCATTAAACATATCGCGATACATGGATGGAGAATTATTTTCACTATGTTACCGATTTGTTCAGTTCCGCCATTTTGTAGATGTCTTCGTTATCTCCTACAGTCGTATCTCACTTGAACTACACTACACTGCCTCCATAATCTCCAGTGGTACTGTTACGTTTTGTCTGCATCCAAACAGAAGGCTCCGTCCTTGTCCGTATAGGTAGCATCATTCCACTGCACTCAGGCAGAACTACACCGACAAAACAACAAGAAAGAGACTGAAATGGCAACTAAGAGCTGCAAAACAACCACACAATGATGTAAAACGACTACAAAGATGCACAAACAACAAGACTTAAAATGACTACTAAGACACAGAAACGACTATAAGAGCTGCAAAACATCTACAAAGATGCACAAACAATCAATCAATTCAGTTCTATCAATTTTATTTATAAAGCCAAATCACAATTTGCCTCAGAGGGCTTTACAGCATACAACATCCCTCTGTCCTTTGGACCCTCGCAGCAGATACAAAACATAGGTGATAGAAAATGACAGCAAAGATGCAGAAACAATGAGACAAAAAAAATGACTCCAAAGACACACAAATAACCACAAGAAGACACAAAACAACTACACAGATAAACAAACAATGCAACATAAAACAACTACAAAGATGCACAAACAACATGATGTAAAACGATGATAAAGATGCAGAACAAAACAAGACATAAAATGACTACAAAGACACACAAATAACCACATAGACACAAAATTACAAAGATGCACAAATGACCATAAGGAGATGCAAAACATATATAAAGATGCACAGACAAGGAGGCACAGAATGACTACAAAGACACACAAACAACCACAAAGACACAAAAACGAGACGCTGAGCTGTTTGTCGTCCCCCTACAGTTACGTCAGCTGCTCACCACAGTGACTGAACAGAGGGTGAAACAGTCGGGTTCCAAAGTTCCCATCTGATGGAAGGATGCAGCCATAAAAACACAGTGGAGTTTGAATGTTTAAATTCATCTAACATCACAGAGCTTCAGTGAACAGCTGATCAGCTTCATACAGAGACTGTGCTATTTGTTTTTTCTTGAAAGTGTTTCTCCAAAATCACAGACTTCACCTTTATGGGAGAAATCTAATTGGACTATACAGAGGCTAAACACTCATCATTTAACATATTTGATCAGTTGTGTTTAAACAATGAGTCAACTGAATTCTTGTAATTAAAGAAATCCCAGTTGACTCGACATGTCTGACCAGTTAAACCAGTGAGTTAATATTTAAGGATTCACTTCACGTGGAGAAACACTGAGCTCAGCTCAGTCACAAAACTCATGTGAATTACGTAACCTTTGCGTAACATGTAGCACGCTCTGCAGTGAAACATCACAGTGTGGTGACATAATCTCTGTCAGCGTGTCATCACAACTGATTACACACCTACAGCCAGCCGTCTGTTCTTGTGCACAAACACTCCTGATCCGAGGTGAATGAAGCTCGACGTCACAACAGAAACAAAACCTACAAAGAAGAAGAACAAACAGCAGCGGGGTGAGAGTGGGGTCTTTGTTCTTTGGCAGGTCACTTGGCAAACATCCTGCAGAGATGATCAGTCAGAGACGAGGCAGAGAAGCAGAAGAGATCTTATTATTGGCTGATTACGGTCAGATGAAGCAGGAAACAAAAACTCACTGAAGGAAAATCAACCAAAAATGTTTTTTTATAAAGACTTTTCATGTTAAATGTGGAGAATGAAGACACTTTTTAACACATTCTCAGTGTTTGTAACCTGGAAGCTTCAGGTCTGAACTGCAGTCTCCACTTTCATACTCGATCATGATTGGCTCCAAGCTAGTTGTGATGTCATAAATCCGGCTGGTATGCCATGTCCTGTCTCGTACGCCTAAAAAAATAAGGTTTTAAGGCAGTGATGGGCAAAAATGAAGGAAAATTATTTTTTTTTAACTACTCTTTTTAGTGTCCAGCATGTACCGGGTCAGTCTGTCGAACATCTTGAGTGATTAATGAATTTCCCACTCACTCTTGTTATGAGAAACTGCCCAAGCTGCCTGCTACAGCAAGTGAAGAAAAAGCAGTCAAGTAAGGGCTGACGTCACAATGACGTCATGTTATCACCTGGAGGTGCAGCTGGGTCATTCCATGGAATCGGTGCCCTTTAGTGTCCCAAAAAAAAGCTTAAAATAATTTATAAATATGTAATTTTAAAAATATAACTTTGCTGTGTCTTTTGCCTGTAATATAACATAAAATTAAAGTAAATTAAATAATATTTTAAATATATAAAACAGCTTTATACTGATGAGAGTGAGGTTGTTGGCCTGTCCCTCACTAGAATAGTTTTACTTCAGCAGGACTTTTAATTTGTAAAATGTGGGGAAAAAGTTATTTTTTGCCATTTACATATTGTTTTATGTGTGAACTTATTGTTAAACAATGTTTATGGCATAAAATTATACTATTTTTTTTTAAATATATGTACATTTATCTGTGTCCCCTGATTTCATGTCAACCCTGTTACCCTCACCAAAATACCCCTGTAAAATAATGGAACTTTCCAGAAATCATTTATAGGAAGTTGCATCGTCATTTAAACCGGATGTTAGCACCTCAAAGACAAGTAAGTTTCTCCCACTTCTGATGTTATTTTTGATGTTTTACAATATTTGACGAGGGGGGACAACTATACCGTGTCAGTCCTGTTATCATTTTTCAACATATAAATCAAAATAATTTCAAATTTCTCACAATATAATCAAAATCTACAAGTAATAACCTTTCAAAGTACACAACATGTGCTTTGTGAACATTAGCTTTTAGCTAGCAATGAGCGCATTTGATTAAAGTGGTCAACCCTGTTACTGTCAACCCTATTACTTTTTTAGCGCAACAGGGGTAACATAGATCAGGGTTTAGCCTAGTTTCCCTGTCTTTAAAGGTCAGCTTAATAAAATTAAAACATTTTTTAAGGTTATGTGTATATTATTAATCTTTACCCATATCATTTACTGAGGCTAGCATATTAGTCACATTTCTAGTTACTGCTGTTTGATTCCTAAGCATCCTATAGGATGTGTAGGTATTTTAATGTAATTCAGTGATGTTCCTTAGTTTATTTCCTTATTTACACAGTTTAGGTATTGCCGTCTCTGCACCAAAAATGTTGTTATATTCAAGTTGTTCTGTTTTTGCTTCACTGCCTTTGAAGAATTGTGTTTCTTCTTTTAATGTAAAACTTTACTACGTTAATGAAATGTTAGATACTCACAAAAAACACAGATTTTATATGATCCAATTGGTTTTAATGCTAATGAGAAATATGAAAATGTTTCAATAAAATATTTTTCTTCCAAAGTGCTTGTCAATGATGCATGCATGGAACAGCAATGAAAATTTAGACCTCCTTGAAATGTAGAATGAATGTGTAATGTCACTAATACAATGCTAATCAACTGCAAAACAATTATATTACCTTGTGGGCAAAACTTGTACTACTACACAATACTGTGAAAAGGTGCAGTATACGCACACAATGTGTGTCCCGTCATCCCTGTTACCCTTGTCACTCCTGTTATCATAACGTCAATCCTGTTATTGTCAGTAAATTGATAAAAATGTAAAAAAATGGCAATTCCAATTGCTTTTCAACTCTTAATATTATAATTTAGACTATACTATATTTTTGATTGGTCCATTATTTCAAGATTTCTGCTCTGAAAATCTGTTTTTTTCTTAAAAGACTTGTGATCGCCACCCAAACATTGGGTGCTCTTGTTGATCAAAATGAAAAAATATCATATTGGGAGAAAAAACTTAAATCTGAAAATAATCTCAGTAAAGAGAGGGACTCAAGTACTGCTCATATATGTGAAATATATATTACATATTTCAAATTAGAAATGTAGTATATGACAATACATATGTCTGTAACAGGGTTGACAAAGCTATCAAAACATTTAGGAGAAAAACAGTCATAAAATAATAAATGAAATAGCCTGAGATGGCACGATACTTTTTTTTTGTCACTTTAGGATGTTCTATCTGTATCTTCATTAAAAAAAGAGGTGATTAAAGTTATTTTGAATTTTAACTTTTCAAAGTTGAAAAGGCACCGGTTTCATGGAATCACCCAGCTGCCTCTCCCCCACAGGGCTGTATAGGAGTCTTAAAATGTGTTTGTCTTGTTGTGTTATTGGGAGCCAGAATAGAAGGAGTCATGGCTCAAAACCAGCCGCCACTTCCCGTCAACAAAAACAAAGACAACTATGGTTAAATGTGATAAGACCAAAGGACTGGAATGCTCACATGTGCAGCGCACACTTCATATCAGGTTAGGGAAAAAGTATTTCCTGTTGTAGGGATGAATAAGGTTATGTGTATTAAGGGTTATCATGTCCACCTCATCAGAATATTGAGGAATATTGGATTTCTCTGGAACGCTAACTTTTTAGCACATTAGCTAACGTTAGCTTCCATAGCAAAACAAACAAGTGTGGACCTCCTTTGTAAGACTGGCACAGCTATCAACCACAAAGCTGGCCATCGACCAAACGGTACATTCAGACAGCGCTCTGAATTTATGAACGCTCCAGTTTGTGCCAGAGTGCACTTCGGCACCCTCAATGAATATTTATGAACGCACCACTCACGTCATCTTCCTCTATTATGTGATTATGGAGATTATGTGTTTTACAATGTGTCCCAGTCTTTTTGTAACTGGGGTTGTATGAAAGAATTTTTATTGGGCCCTATACACAGCTGGCCGGGAGGCTGCCGAAAAGTTTTGATACTATTTTACATAAAACTATGCATTTTGATGGTATTTTTGACTATCATTCCCACATTTGTGCATTTTGATGGTATTTTTGACTATCATTCCCACATTTGTGAAAAAAGAACAATCTCTTCCTCCAGTTCCACATTCCTCCCTGACAAACTTGAAGAGGATCCAGGACCTGGCTCTGTAGAGTGTACGTTATAGGGCTGACCCAAAAAATTCGAAGCTTCGAAGCTTCGTTCGATGGCGCGGAATTCGATTGTGAAAAAAATCTAATATTCAATTTTTTTTCTCCCGTTTTTTTGAATGGAGACCTATTATCCTGCTTGAACACAGACAACTAAATTCTTTCAACAATGTGACTCAAAATAATGATAAAATAAGATTTTATTGATGTAAAATAATATGCTGATGGTGACATTTTCCACCGGTCCGCTACGCTCTGAGTCTGGGTGTCAGTGACACATGCTGCTCTGAGTCACGCATCTGTCTGCTTGCGCTGCAGTGCGCGCCGAGGGTTTTAATTTTTAGTGTTAAATCAAAAGTTAAACACTATTAGCAGCAACCAGAAGTGTTTTTTCGTTTGTCAATATTTTTATCTTAATTCTAGGGTTGCAAGAAACTACCTTTTCGCCATAATTTGTAAGTTATTAGTCTTCACTCAGCAAAAAAAAAAAAAAAAAAATATGTTGTTTGCTTGCTCATCCCTAACTAAAATGATCACCTTCTTCTGAATATTAACTTTGTCCCTGGTCTATAGACCAGTTAATATTCCATAACTTTCCACCACATGAACCACTAACAAACCCACCTTGCTTTTTGAAATACTGGGTGACATACTGTCAACCCTTTGCTTCTTTCCCCTAGAATCCTTCTCCTTTCCTCCCCCTTTTTGGCGCCCCAGGTTGTAATATCAGAGATTTGTGAACAAAGCGATAACACTGAAAATAATTGTGGCTGGTCAGAAACAGAGCTGTCAGTCCATCAAAGAAAAGAAAGTTTTATTTTTGTAAAAGACTTTAAAAGTGTTGCATAAAGAAAACTATTTAGACACGACATTTAAATTCAATCATGTAACGTTACAGATAATCTTGTATTGACATTTAATTTGGAACTTAATAAGCATGACGTCATATTACAGTGAAGTGAGTTTGATGATGAAAGCACTGAAACACAAATTTTATGTAGAAGCATCTGGAGCCCTCTGGTGGAACAAAAACTACATGACACCCTGTGAGAGGTTTTACCTGTATAATCAAACGAAACAGGAGCTATTTTGTTTTCAGATTCATCATAGCTCTTGTTGCATCATGACAGTTGGCCCTTCGGATGCCGGTTTCTCCTCCAGCTGGCCCGGATATATATATGATCTATACAAATCTCAGATTTGTGAGGCCTTTTTGATGCAGCAGCACAGACCTGTGAAACAACTGAATCTGTGAAGTCTTGCTCACCCTCCAGCTCGGCCTCATGTTGTCAGCTCTGGTCACCATCGTCTGAGAGGACCTGCCAGCAGGGGTGGAAATCCCGGGGGGGACAGGGGGGACATGACTCCCCTTTCAGTAAAGCTGTACCCCCCTAGAATCATTTGAGACACAATAATTTTTGAACAATGCAGTAGTATTTATTAAAAGCACACAATCGCGCAATAATGCGCTATTTAAATCTTAAAAGATTTAGTCCCCCCCTCCCATTCCTAGTAGTGGTATATCCCACACTCTTTCCAACGGGCGGGGCTGCTTGGCAGCAGTAGCAGCGTGTGGGTGGAACCGCTGTCCACATCGCGCATCGCAGGGTAAGATGTTCATTCACACAGACACAGTTTAACTTACACAAGTTACAACACATCCCATTTACTGTTCCAACAAGCCCCAGGCCCAGGCTGATAATATAAACTGTCTGCAACATTTCTCCTGCATTGTTCAAAAGCCTACTCAATTACGAGTGCTGCTAAGCTAAAAGCTAATGATT
>NC_065511.1:41928686-41944143 GCF_006386435.1 Epinephelus moara
CCTTGTCCCCCCCCCCTGGAATTATTCTCTAAAATTTTACTGTTTATTGTCCCCCCCAACTATGAAATGGGATTTTCGCCCCTGCCTGCCAGCAGCAAACTGTTATAGCTTTAAACCATATTTTACTGCAGAAGCCACCAAATAACCCAAAGTACTTACTGCTGCTGCCAAACGACCAGGACTCCACAGTAACAGCAAGCACAGTGAGAGTCAGAGCACAGAGCAGCATCCTGAAGGAAAACATGTTGGATTATGATCTGGTCTTTGTTTTCCTGTCACAGCTCAGTGAGACATTCTATATATATTCAAGTAAAGTGTTCTTTGTTGAGATTATCAAACATACAGTGGATCATAGATATTTGTTTCTGGCTGCCAGCGTGAGCTAACTGAAAAGTTGTCCATTTCCACTTTAAAATGTTGATTAAAAATGTTGCTTGCTGTTACTTACTTTGACTTGGATTAGTGCTAAAATGGATGGTCTGGAGGAACAAGTCTGTCTGGGGGGCATGAGGACGAAACCCCCATGGAAAAATATAACAAGTGTCCTGGCTTTAAACTCCTTAACAGCCTCCAGTGATCCCCGCTGACCCAGACTATTCTGCTCCTTTGTTGGAGGAACCGGAGGGAGGGTGGGACGTCAGAGGGGTCTGTCAGCTTTCTTCCAGTGTCCACACACCCCTGGATGTGGAGCCGTGGACTTTGACATTCTTTTCCCCGGGGGTTTTGTGCCCTTGTCCTCCGGACAGGCCGAATTGTCCCTCCGGACCATCCATTCTAGCATTAACCCTCGACAAAGTACAGACAGCAACCTTTTTAATCAACATTTTTAAGTGGAAATAAACGACTTTTCAGCTAACTTTGCTAGCGTGCTAGCTACACTAGCTAATGCTGCACCCAGGAGCAAACAACTATGATTCATTGTCCGTTAATTGTCTGATGATTTAAACAAAAATCAAACCTTCTTGTACTGGTTCTTCTAAAATTAGCGGTGGTTGACGTTACTATATTCCATTACGATTGGGGAATTGATATGCAGACGCTAGCTGGTACTAGCATAGTTAGCTAGTTGAAATGTTGACTTCTATCACTACTGTGAAGCGATTGAATTTAATACGTTTTTGACTGACAGATATGGAGATAGATTTGTTTCATAATTATGTGTGTGAACAGATCGACAGTCTGTGTGTAAATGTGTAATCTGTAAATATAAAACACCTTCCAAAAATGCAAAAAAAAAGATTTGTAAACTCACAAAAATATTTTGCAAGTATAAAACGGATCTGCAAATACACAAACACATTCCACAAATAAAGAAAATATCTGTAAATACATTAAATTAATTTACAAATAAATGAAAAGCATTTGTGAATATCTTCCTAACAATTACAACTTTCGAATAGGCATTTGTGATCTCAGTTTTGTGAACTGAAAAAACATTTGTGGATCTCAGTTCTACGCGTGTGGATTTGCTTTTTACACACACGGAGTCCTAGTCTATTTTATTTTGTTTATTGTTTTTCCTCGCCTTCATCAAGGTAGACTATTATTTTGCTCTGTATTTTTACATAAGGAACATCCTTCATGAGATGCTGTATGTTCTACGATGTTCAATAATACAAATAAATAAATAAATAAAAAGGAAGAAACAATGTGTGTGTCGTTTATTACATAGCGATGATGTGAAGGTGATGAAGGAGACTCCGCTGACACCGTCTTGCTTGTATATAGAAAAGGTTTATTACAAGAAGTACAGCATCAAATCAAGCATCTAGATTACCTGTGAGAGTGTTCGAAGCCAATATGAACTGCTCTGCATAACAGCTCCAAATACCATGCCTATATAGAGTTTGGTTGTTTTTGTGAACTTTGAGACAAAATGTGACAAGTGACAGAAAGACAATCTAGATGGAATCCAACCTTTCATCTAACTTATCTATCCTTGACCTAGGCCATAATAAAGTCTCGACCTGGGCCCCTAACTGATCATAACAGACCTTGTCATCACATAACATGGCACATCAGATACTACGTGTGTGTGTGGTTGTTTTTTTTGTTTGTTTTTTTACAAGGTTCTATTATTGCTGGTAATACATGTATTGCTTTGTTGTGGGATAGCGCAGATCCTCGCCCTGTCTCCATACGGCTTTTTTTTTTTTTTTTACTTTAATGTTTCTTGAGTTTTAGTTTGTGTATACAACCACAAGTAGGCTATTATAATAACTTAAATAAACCAGAAAGGCAAAGAGAAAATTCAAGTAAAGCAAGCAA
This sequence comes from Epinephelus moara, assembly GCF_006386435.1. Taxonomy (NCBI): domain Eukaryota; kingdom Metazoa; phylum Chordata; class Actinopteri; order Perciformes; family Serranidae; genus Epinephelus; species Epinephelus moara. The sequence goes on from NC_065511.1 coordinate 41,930,955, forward strand.
AAAAGGTGAGAAATACAATAGTCATGGCTACAAATGTCCATTTTTAACTAAAAGGGTGTGTGCGTATACAGGATCTTGAAATTCATAAGCCAGTTAGTCAAAATGTTTTTTCCACTGACTCATAAATCATCTAGTTCTTATATTTACTCGTACATTTTTTCATTTTTTTCCCATAGTATAAATCTCTAGTATCCAACCATTGTTTTCTTGGTTCCAGGTTCAGTCTTGAAATCTCTAGTATCCAACCATTGTTTTCTTGGTTCCAGGTTCAGTCTTGTGCTAGTTCCTTGTTATTGCCTTCTTGCATATGATGAATTATATCTTGGCCACATATCTACCATAATCTATGACATAATCATTTATATTTCCAAGATACATAACCTTGCAGTCATTATGTGTCCACACTGTTGTTTTTATCATGTGTTTCATAGCACTTTGAGATTCCCCGGAATGTAAAGTGCATTATAAATAAAATGTATTATTATTATTATTATTATTATTGTTATGTGGCTGAAAGACATTTCCTCATATACAGCACCAGAATAAGGAGCTACACGGGAAATACTTCACAGTCTGTTGTGGGTTAGATATGTTTCATATACTTCACAGTCTGTTGTGGGTTAGATATGTTTCATATGTGCACATTAACATGTGTGCAGACATGTATAACTGAATTTTATTAATATTTGATGCCATTACTTTTAATATGGCCCTTGGTCTGGTGGTGGGGGCCCTATCTTGTGGAATTATTACTTATTTTAATTTTCAAGTCTGTGTTTTCTTTTGCAGACTGCTCTGTGTTTGGAAAAAAACATCAATCAATAAATATACATTTTTAAAGAATGGTCTCGAGCTGATGGATCAAATCAGTCACGTTTTAAATGACAGTTTCTACGCTTTTAATTTGAAGGCAAACCGTCTAACTTCCTGTTATGTTCCGGTTCACTTCATGGAGCGTTTAGGTTCAGACCGACGGTGGCTGTCATGTGCTGTTGGGGCCAGAAAGTTCCTTTTGATCCAAACAAAGATCGTGTGTGAAGGACAAGATGACTTAGTAATGGAAAACGTGACAACATCCGCTTAGCAGTCAGACAGACTAATACTGATCATTGACAGATCCATCCATCCATCCATCCATTTTCTAACCGCTTATCCTCTTGAGGGTCGCGAGGGGGCTGGAGCCTATCCCAGCTGACATTGAGTGAGAGGCAGGGTTCACCCTGGACAGGTCACCAGACTATCACAGGGCTGACACATAGAGACAGACAACCATTCACACTCACATTCACACCTACGGACAATTTAGAGTCACCAATTAACCTGCATGTCTTTGGACTGTGGGAGGAAGCTGGAGCACCTGGAGGAAACCCACACTGACACAGGGAGAACATGCAAAGTATGCAGCTCCCACACCCAGGATCGAACCAGAAACCCTCTTGCTGTGAGGCGACAGTGCTAACCACCACACCACCGTGCCGCCATCATTGACACATTATGAGACAAATTAATTGATTTCATATTTTGAAATCTTGTAGTCTGTTATTTTCTTTTGAACAGAACCTTGTTACAAAGGGTATTATCAAAAAAACATAGTTTAAGTATCAAAAGCAAACTTTCATGCTAAAGAAACTGCTTTTCACGTGAAAAAGAAACATTTTCTGTGTATTTTCTAGACAAAACCTTTAACCTGAGTGAAACTGAATCAACAGGTTAGTCTGACTTGAATTTACAGCTATGACAGATAATGACAAGAGAGATGAGATCAATTTAGTTTTTTTAATTGATGTATTCCAATTGTAAAACATAAAACCAATTAGCTTTTGCTGCATGGCTTGAAAAAAACGGGAGAACCGGAGCACCCGGAGAAAACCCGTGACCCAGGTAGACAACACACAAACTCACAAAGGTTCAGGACCAGATATCGATCCGTCACCTGTGAGGTTGCGCTGCTGACTCCCAACGTGGTCCTGAGAGCTCAAGTCCTGTCTCACATGTGTCCAAAAGGTAACCTGGAGGTCACCTGGATGGGATGGGAGGCAGGACATGAGCTCTCTATTGAATTCATGTTGAAGGAAAAAAGCCTCATGCCAATTTTTTCCTCCAGCATGAATCCAATGGGCTCTGTGCACCAGCTCCACTACTTCCTGTCCTATACTGTTGGATTAAGTGATTAATCAGGTGTGCGGCACACCCAGCACACACCTGATTAATCACTTAATCCAATAGTATAGGACAGGAAATACTCATGCCTACTTCCTATAGGACAGGAAATACTCATGCCTACTTCCTTTCAGGAAGTAGTGGAGCTGGTGCACAGAGGTGCACCAGATTAATCAGGTATGCGGCACACCCAGCACACACCTGATTAATCACTTAATCCAATAGTATAGGACAGGAAATACTCATGCCTACTTCCTTTCAGGAAGTAGTGGAGCTGGTGCACAGAGCCCATTATAGTATGTCACCTAAAAGGGGGTGACCCCCCTGCAGGTTGAAGTAAAGGGCTTGGAGATTACTTTGCCCAGACTGGAAAAGAACCTGCAGATGGCGTTACCTTTTCTCTGTGGTGTCATAAGGTGACGTGTAAAGGTGCAGACTGTATGATCAATTTCTGGTTGTTCTTGATACAAAGAAACCAGAACCAGCTCTGCACAGCCCCAGAATTCAACGAGGTCCTTGAAAACTGCCTTGTCCAGGCTTTTAAAAGCTTCCAGGGTGATATCAAAATCACCTCCCTGGACTTCGGCCCATATCTTCTTGGACAGGCGGTCGATGATGATATGGGGGTCGTTCAACTTAATGTTGACCTTAGCTTTCCTGTAGACCCGCGTAACCAGCTTTTCAACAAGAATTTGGACAGAGTTTGTTTTTCTCTGTCTGCAAATCCCTGTCTGGTGTTACATGCAGCACAGGTTCAGCACCAACAGGGTCAACAACCTTCAGATCTGCACATGTTATTTTGAGACATAAACTGACGTTGCCCATGAATGATGTTATCATGGAGCTAGCGTGTTTGATCATGTCAGTCAGTCTGTGAGTCTGCAACCTAAACCGACTCTTCTTGTCCCGGCCTGTGCAGATGGAGGAGTTGATGCTCTCGGAAATCTCCTCAGACATCATCTTGGTAAGGCTCTGAGAGCTGACACCTGGATCCTGAACATTGACGCCCAGAGCCTGAGCAAAAGCCTCAGGGACTACATTGCCCAGTGTGGACGCAACGCTCTCTTCGGTGACCATTTGATTTTCTGCCACATTTGTCAAGGTGGAGTCAGTCAGGTACACTATCAGATCCACGAGCAGCTCCGCCAACATATCTTTGGTGGCCTCATCAGTTTTCCCATCCTTCAGCTTTTGGAGCTGCACTCCTGACAGCTGCTGGAAAAACCTCTCCACAATTGGACGAACTTGGTCCACTCCCAGCTGAGATGACTCTGTTGTCCGTGATGGTGCCATCATGACTTTTAAGTTGAAGCTCTCATCGTCATCATCCTCAGTGTCAATAACGGTCAGATCTGCACAGATCTGTGTTCTTCATGTTTAGATAACGTGACTTTCTTCACTCAGTATTGTGATGTCAGGAGGAATATTTATTAGATTTGTTTCCACTGAGACATTATTGAGTTTATATAGTGACTTTGTTGCTGTAAACATGACTGTTGCTGCCACGGACTGTATAAAACTATATCCTGTGTAGCTGACCTATAAGGAAAGCATCAGGAGGTGAGGTGTGTGCATGTGTGTGTGTGGAGCAGAGGGAGAGAGGGAGATGCTGGTAGAGAGATAGAGTGTGTTGTTAGATACTGTTAATGTCACTTATTATGCTTCTGTGCAGTGATAGCTCTTTTTTATTCTGTTTCTGAATGCGTGTGTGTGTATAGGCTTATATATAGGCTACATATATGTAGGCCATTATCTGGTTTAAAATTGAAATTGAATAGCCCTGTCATAGAACTTTATTGAATTAAAAGCTACAGTGCTGCTGGTTCCTGACTTTTCCTAAAATTGTCTATATTTTTATTTAAACCGTCATTTAACCAAATTGGACAAAAGGCATTAAAAATGTGATCATTTCTACCTATTTCGGCCACAGGAGGTCATAATGATAAATTGATCAATTTATCGTGCCTCCGCAGATCCATCTTGGTTGCTAGGCAACTATCACTGTCTCTGTCAAAAGTTAAACTCCGGAAGAGCATTCATTCACAGATTCAAATGTAATCAATTGTTATATTCGTGTTCTGAGCTCTGTTTGGTGAAATAATTAGCGTTTTTTTTGTGTGATGATCAAAAATATTGAATAAATGTTTAATTAAACTTGTTGAAAGTTACGTTTCTGTGTGACTGACTTGAATTGAAAATTGAAAACGTATCCTAACATCATAAATGCATTATTCTCTCTATGTGATATTTATTATGAGAGATTATAGAGTTTGGAATTTGGGGGTCAAAATGACCTCTCATGCATCTTGCTGTGATGGTCTGCCCCACAGGTCCCCACGGTTGACGTGGTTATCACAGATATCAGCTGTGCGTCCTCTGGAGAAACTGACTCATGATCTCTATCACAGATATCAGCTGTGCGTCCTCTGGAGAAACTGACTCATGATCTCAATAATAAATCAGAGTTCTNTTATGAGAGATTATAGAGTTTGGAATTTGGGGGTCAAAATGACCTCTCATGCATCTTGCTGTGATGGTCTGCCCCACAGGTCCCCACGGTTGACGTGGATTATCACAGATATCAGCTGTGCGTCCTCTGGAGAAACTGACTCATGATCTCAATAATAAATCAGAGTTCTGGCAACTTTGGGAACCATTACACTTTTTCCTCCAGAAACTCAGTAGCACTTCACTGTACAGTTTCTTTTTTTTCAAAACCTATTAGCTAATTCATTCTTAGTTGCAACATACTGCAGCCTTTGTTCTTTTGGGGTGTTTATTTTTGTATGAATATACTTTCTATACTCTTCTGTCTTTATGTCTAGGTGTTGTTTATATTGTAGTTCTGACAGCTTTGGGAACCATTACATGTTTTCCTAGTGATTTTTTTAACCAGAACAATCACCTTTCTTCATCATTCTGATGCTCCGTTTGAACTTCAGCAGCTCGTCTTCACCATGTCTACATGACTAAATGCACTGAGTTGCTGCCACGTGATTGGCTGATTAGTTATTTTTGTTAATGAGCAGTTAAACAGGTGTACCTAATAAAGTGGCCGGTAAGGGTACACGCACGCACGCACGCACGCACGCACGCACACACACACACACACGCACACACACACACACACACACACACACACACTTAGAAATTTGTTGGACTGGAAGCACCACAGAACGAGACATTTCGGGCTCTTCCGTCTTTTATTTTTGTGTTTTCTTAAAAAAAAAAACATTTACAACTTAAATCACAGCCATATATAAATTACAACAGCAAACACAATTATCTATTTTAAATACACTCCTCTCCTCTGTGCTGACTGTAATCATTAAACCAGTAAAACAACCTGCAACACACCAAAATCAAGTCAAATTCCCTTAAATTTAACTCTGAATGACCTGCAGTCCGGTGCATTAAAACATACAGTGTTGTGTTTTCCTCTGTGACACTGAGGGGGAAAAACAGCTTCATTCTGCTGCAGCGACACATCCGTCACTCACAGGTAATCTACAGCAGACAGACACTCAAATGTCACATTAAAAAAACCCCTCTCTTTCAACAGTGCACTTCCATTGTTTTTAAATTGAAGCTGATATTTTCACGCAGACACAGAGTCAGTATTTATTTGCTCCGGGGCACCTGGCAGGAAATTAACCTGTTGGATCTGTGATTATAAACTTTTAATTTAATCACTGTACCATATGTTATACAACCTGCTGATAACCCAGCTGACACTTCCTGTTTTTTATTTTTATTAAGGTTATTGGTGATGTAGTCACTTAAAATCAGGCCTCAGTTTTGTGTATCAAACCTGAATGGGTTAACCGATATCAGGAGGATTTCTCTGCTCTCTGCAACGTAGAAATGAAACAGTCTGGTTACGATGGCAAATTAAAGAATTACGAAAATGTCGAACTGTCCCTTTAAAAGGAGACGTAGCAGCTGAAAATCTTGGTTTTGCTCACCCCACTACTGTGATGCACAAGTATGACCTCGAGTACACGTCTACATCAGCACAGCTACTGTTGTGTTCAAGATCCTTAACCTTGTCAGTCCCAGCAGACGCTGTAAAGTGAAGCAAAATGACCTATCGTGCCTCAGGTGTTGACCTTTGACCCCACCAAGTATGAACAGTCAATCACATGGTGTCATTTGAGTGAAACCAGAAGAAAAGATACTTCATTCCTTTAAATCTTTGTTGTTTTCGTTATGAGACTGTTATAAGCTTCAAGTTGCTGCCAGTTTAACCAAAAACTTGTTGATGATGGTTTCCTGTTACGTTTTTGGCCTGGGACTGAAAGGGTTAAAGGCCTTAAAGAATGACTTAAGACTTACTTAAAGGTCATAGGTCGGTCATTTAAACATAAATATACAATTCAAATAATGTTCAGGTTTTTCTGTCCCTCCATCAACTTGTTTTTGAATGAAATAATATTAACTGATGATAGTCATTTTACTTTATTTTTTTAAGTCTTGTTTTATAATTTATTTTATTATTCTTTACTGTAAAACACTAACTTTGTTCTTAAAGGCTCAATCTAAATTAAATATTCGTATGTGGCTGAGGCGACAGTGAGGTTGTTGCTGTCGAGATGCCCTGGAGCGAGACGGTAAATGGAGCTGCTGCTCAGTGACGGACAACACGAGAATAAACTGGTCAGCTTACATACTGGACATTTCCCAGTCAGGAGGGTGAACATGCATCAGATCAGGTCAGACTGAGCATGCTCCACACACAACAAGTCCTTCTCTGATGAGTGTCTGGTTTGGGACAACAGACTGGACAAAGACTCAAAGTTACGACACATCCAATAATGATATTCTGGGTTAAAACGTAAACAGTGTTAAAATGAGTAAGTGGGGAAACATGACATTAAAAGAAAATTGGTTTATTGTGTCAGTCCGCCTTAAACCGGACTTTTAAAATCCATATAAACATGTTAGTCTGACTGAAATCATACTAAATCGAATTTCTCACAGTCGAACTAACACACCCAGATAATGTGACTAAGGGTGGACAGCCCCGGGCTTTGACCCGGAAGTCCAGTAGCATTAAATGTGTAAGAGAAGAAGAAGCCGGTAACAACATGAAGAAATCTACATCCAGAGCCGTGACTTTTTGGACGGACCAAATGTACAGAGCTGTAAAGTTGTCCACCATGGTACCAGTTAGCAGCTAGCTAACCGTAGCTAACTTGTTTGTCCATTGTTTGGTCTGTGACGTAATAGGTCAACAGGAAAAGGGTCCAATACTAACAAGCTGAAAGGGGGCATATCTCCACCTATCGTAGAGGAGTCGCACATACTTGGCTCAATAAATGGATTCCCCTCCCGTGCTTGTATACTGGGACAAGGACAGTAGGCCAGTTAGATGTCCTCGTCCAACTGGGACTGTAGCTCCACTTCACTGTGACTGGAAACGTAGTGACTGACACAGGAAATGACTTCAAAGTGAGGCGTCTTGGTTTATCCGGTATCATCAAATCAAGAGCATATCGCTGCACAGCCATGGTTTAAGTTTTGTGCTGGTAAATACGACAGTCGATGACATGCAGTGAGTACATTTCTGTATTTGAGCACTGATGTGCATTTGTGTGATCTGTGCAGAACAATCTGAGCTCACTTTTCTTAAACTTCCTCAGGTATCGTCATGTGACCTCAGCGTGGGACACTTTCTGTCACTGATGCAGAACAAAAGGTCCAAAATGCTGGTAAAAGCTAAGCTGGTTCACAGATTCTGAATTTAAGCAGCGGAATATTATTTCTGTCGGTCAGTTCTCAGAAATCACCAGCTGTTACATCTGATCTTGACTGACGGTCTTCACTTATAATTATCTTCATTAATTTTACTGGACAGTTGTTTGGCTCTCAACGCTTAAAGTCCAGTCGAACCTGCTGTCTATCATCAGGCCGTATAGCTCTGGGTATCCAGCGACCGCTACCACCAGTTTCTCCTCCATTGTTTACCAACTGTAAACTTGCTGTCATGACCACCACAGAAGGCCCGCCTCTCAAATCATTGGACAATGGGGAAAAAGCGGAGATGAGGTGGGGCGCTTTTCTGCTCTGAGTTGAAGTTTTTATAACTTGAGGAGTTCAGAACGCTCTGGCAAAACACAGCAGGCGCGTGGTGACGCAAAAACAGCGAGCAAAAAGTTTCAGTCTCATTAAAAACAATTACAAAAAGCCGCCTCCAGCTGCTGAAACACTTTCTGTGTGATCAGGGCCTTATTTGCAAAGGTGCCTGATGAATTCCTTAAAACTTCTCAACATCACACCTAAAATAAAAATCTAAAATTTAACTAAACTCTCGTCCCAAACCAGACACACACAGCTGAAAATGTGGTTTATGAAGTGTCCACGAAGACACGTTAATGCTGATGAATCCCTCTTAAAGTTTCATTTTCTCAAACTCCCTTTAAATAACATCAACAGGGGAAAAAACATATTAAAAAAAAGAATAAAGCCATAATCTCTGTCACTATTTAGCAGCTGAGAGCGTCAGAACTGCTGCACAATGTTATAACCTGCTGATGAAAAATGTCCTCTAGTTAGCACATTATTACACAAACTCTCGGGTTTGATTCAGTCATAAATAACTCTATCTACACTTTTTTATAATACAGATTTTACAGGTATTAGATAGTGGTCGTAATAATCAGCAGTAAATGCAATAATGTGACTTTTTTACATCGTCTTAATTTTAAATTTTAACCTGTTTAAAGGACATTTTCTGTCATTTTGATGAGTAATTACATTAATCAGAAGTTAGGACATCTCCAGCTGCTAAAAGCCGTCATACAGTGTTTTCAGTGAGAATGTTTTGACTCTTTCCGTCTGTCTGTCTGTTAAATAAGTCAAATAAAGCCTTCAACAACTTCCTCCTGTCTAAAAGATGATGATTCTGTTCTGAGAAACCAACCAGGTGGAAAAAGAAGGTAATAGCTGAGCGGTTTCCCAGAAAGCTGACGTCAAACAGCACTTTTAGAGCCGCTTAATGTTACTGCGGCCTCCAGGTCCTGGTGAAGATCCAGATTCAAGCAGAGATGATGAGAGATTCAAAGGTAGTGCTGAATTTCTGTTTTGTTGTGTGTTTGATGCAAAAAGAAAAGAAAGATCCTTTATGAAAAATGTGATCCTGCCGGAAACATCCAACGACCCTCTGACGTGGTAAATCCGAGCAGAGAAGAATCAGTTCCTGGTGGTTGGGACCTCTCCATGAGGTGTTAAGGTAAATCTGAGGGGTGCGCAGTAAGAAAAAAAAAAAACTGTTTTGTGACAAAGACTCTTCCAAACTTTGCTGGATACATTTCGTTTAACAACAACAACCAAAAAACCCAGTGTTATTTATGTCTAACCAGAGGCAGTGGGGGAGCCTGTTAGCAGCAGTTAGCTTAGCGTTTGTCATGTCGATCAAAGGGTTATGTTGATTTAACATCCATCCACACCTGTCGCCATTTTTCGCCCTCTGGCACAGAAAGATGACGCCACTTCATCCGGCCTACAAACGATCTGATTGGCTCAAAACAGCTGTCAGTGAACACAACACCCGACCTGTTTGAACTGCTGGAAAAACTTGTGGGCAGTAAATCAGATGTTTGAAACCTCGGCTGAGACAGTTGTGACCTTGTTTGGTCGTTTCCCTTGTGTTTAGATGGATGAGACTTTTCAGATCTGACTAGCCAAAAGAGACGTCCTTCAAGTTTTCTGACTTTCAGGAACACTTCACCCCTCAAATGACCATTATCTATCAGTTAGTCACCCTGTGTCACGCTGAATTCCAGGAGGAACACTTTGTTTTTCTTGCATCATCACCGTGAATGAAGATTAAAAAACTGACAAAATTCTTGACAAACTGAAATCACAGGGGTCCACGTTCAACAACAGCAAAACTTATCCAGGCTTCCAAACAGACACCTCCGACGGGGAACTTATCCATGCTCTCTCCAAAGCCAGACTCCTTTGACAAAAACAGTTATCTTACTTTGCAGAACACGAGAGGCTGCTGGTCTACGGCTGCCTCCATCAGTTAGTTCATTCATTTTCTGTGACCCTGGACAGGTCACCAGACTATCACAGGGCTGACACATAGAGACAGACAACCATTCACACTCACATTCACACCTACGGACAATTTAGAGTCACCAATTAACCTGCATGTCTTTGGACTGTGGGAGGAAGCTGGAGCACCTGGAGGAAACCCACGCTGACACGGGGAGAACATGCAGACTCTGCACAGAGGGGCTCACCAAAGGATTCACCAAAGTCACACAATGACACAAACAAACTATCTAATCGAGGCAGTGGTCGACCAGCAGATCCTGTGTTCTGCGAAGTAAAATTACTGTTTTCATTGGTGGAGTCTGGCTTTGAAGAGAGCATCAATACATTTCACTTTCAGTTCAGTTCCCCGCCAGAAAGGGCCGTCTGCTTGTGAAGTACTGAGCATACGACTGGATAAAAAAGACTTCAATTAATCAGGAATGTTCACTGTTTTTGGATTCTTCATTCACTGTAGAGGCATGGGAGAACAATAAAGTTTTCTTTATGAATTTATCTAGTGATTGATATACAAACAATCATTTGCAGTGTTGCGTATTCCTTTAAATGATGCGACTTGTTTGGTTGTTTTTCCTGATTTGAAGGATGATAGCGGCGTCTTCTCAGTTCCAGTATCCAAAGCGCGATTGGGCGACCATGATCACCGGGAAAAGTTCAAAACCTTAAAACTTTGATGTAGCTTCATATTAAAACTGTCCAAGAGTCTTTGTCCTCTGGAAAAATCCCAACAGACCGAAGATTTGAAGTTTCAGAGACTTAAAAAATTTCAGCTTCTTGTTTGGTGATTTCCTCGACTGCCTGATAATGAACGTTGACTTCTGACCTTATTTTCCCTTTTACAAACCAAACCTCGCTGCCTTGATCATACTTACAACCAGACACACACACACAGACAGAGGGGTGGAGAGACGATCAGGAGTTTCCTGGACTTGTTCAACTCTGAAGCTTCTCTTCGGGTCGTGTTGTGTTGATGCTCTGCTCTGCATTTTAATCCTTATTTGACCTTTTTTCTTAGAAAATCCTGACTGCCAACCTTGGTCACACTCGGAACAGCAAATCTGACATCCTGACTCACTGTGGCTAAAACTCTCAGTCCTGCAGAAGATTCCCTCTGCTCTGATTTTAATCATCCGGATGTGTAGTTAAAAAAACAGGGAAAAAGAAAACGTTCACAGCGACACAACTGATCCCTCTGGACATGCACCAACCTGAGCTTCCACCAGTTTTCTTGACTTCAGACGACTCCACGTTACAGACCGACAAACAGCTCTCGGCTCAGTGTTTTAACCCTTGGTGAGAGAAGTGTGTTCCTGTACGAGCTCTTCAGTCCAGATGAGCTCCGTCTGCTACAGCTGGATCAACTTTCAGGATCTTAAATGAAGACAAAGAGCTGCTGGATTCACATCGACAAGGCAAACAGAGCTACAGAGGACAGGACGGAGCGCGTCACTCCGACGTCCACCAGGCGGCAGCAGAAAGGTGAAGAATACAAGCAGGTGAAGGCAGCAGGGATCCTGGGTTCGCCGGCTCTCCTCTTCTCCCTCACAGGGACAAACGCTGCGGGAGTCATCAGGGACGTGTGGGACGTTGTGTTCCTGGATCATCAGCATTCGAGCGGCGGGTGGAAGCTGCGTCTGCAGTCGACGGCTTTTGGGCTGGGAGGCTGAGCTCGCTTCTTGCGGAGCTCTTCTCGACCCAGAGTGCTGCTGAGCCGAGAGTACGCCGCCTTGTACTTCTTATCGAACGCAGCTGCAGGGAGACAGAGAGTAGAGCATTATTATTTTGTCTCGACACACACACACTTCATTTGTGTCAATCACACAGCAGCTGAGTGTGTACATCAGTGCTCCAATGAAATGTGCACTTCTTGCATAAAAACTTAGGGGTTAAATACATTAAAAAAGATTCCAATATTGGCTGGAAACTGTTACGTCCTTTCCCCTGATAGATACCTGCAGGATGCTGCGTTTTGGTGAGTGCGTTCCTGTGTGTTTGTACACTGACGACAAACCCAGCTTCTCAAAAACTCAGGGCTGCCCCCTGATAGTCGACCAAACGTTAGTCGACCAGAAAGGTCATTTGTCTGCAAGATTTCACTGGACGCTTAGTTGCAGAAAAAAAAAAAAAAACATACCGTGAAACTCTATCAGGAGCTGCACCTTGTCAAAATAAATCCAAACCTATACGACTGGAGCATGTGTGACTTTACTTTGAAAGGACAGACACAGGAAGTGTCCACACTCAGCACTCAGACAGGAGTCAGGTTAATCTCCAGGGCTGGTACCTGCGGTTATTCCACAGGCTAGTTAATAACATGTCGGGCAGGAAATCCAAAGTGTGGGATCATTTTGAGAAGGTGAAGGACGAACCCAAGGTGATATGTAAACTCATCTTCATTGGTCGACTACAAACATGACGTATCATCTGAAACATGGAAGTAGCTACTAGGGATGCACCGAAAAGAAAATTTGTGGCCGAAGCCGAATAAAATTAAACGCTTGGCCGAATACTGAATACCGTTGTTTAGTTTTTCATTAGTTTTTGCAGATGAACCCCCTCCAGATTAGTGTTGTCACGGTACCAAAATTGGGACCCACGGAACGATACCAGTGAAAATATCATGGTTCTGAGTAGTATCATGATACCACAGCGAAAATGAGGCAGATGTGCCTTTTGTCATTTATTTAAGCAATATCACACGAGAGGGAGTGATGTTGTACTGTGATATCGTATGTGATTGTCTTCGACACTCGGCCTGCGGCCTCGTGCCTACGACCGAATCACAGCATGTGGTGACTGCATGGTGGACTGTGGCTTCACAGGCACAGCCGACTCTGCCTTCTGATCTGACAGTATGTTGCTTTTCTCCAAGTCATTGAGCTCCGCTGATGAAACACTGACAAACCTGGATGTGTGCTCAGATGGATTCAGCTTCTCCTCTCCCTCATCTTCCTCTGATGACCATTCA
>NC_065511.1:41944926-41958013 GCF_006386435.1 Epinephelus moara
TCTGTAATGTAGCACAGTGTTAACAATGTTACTGATACTATTCTTTCTCACACCTTCAACTCAAACCACCAAAATATATCATTTCATCATTACATTCATATCAGAAACATGCAGGAGACTAGTCCACTGATGGACCCTGATGAGGACTGTTGGTCCACTGATGGACCCTGATGAGGACTGTTGGTTGACTTGGAAAATCCTCAGTCAGGGGCAGGCCTACAAATCCTCAGGGACACTAAGGACCCTGACACACCATGCTGACGGTCTGTCGATGTCAGGCTATGGGTGAGCATATATCGCCCCATTTTTTTGCAGTGTGTTCCGCACTGTTGGCACTAGTCGGCCGATATCTGCAGTTTTTGGCCAATTTAGATTTTTTACGGGGGTTTGTTTTCAGCATAGACGCACAGTAAACAAGCTTAAAAGTGAAAGCGAGGCTGTTGTGGCATGCAAGAACTCCCAAGCACGTGTTTTTTGGGCGTGACTGCTGCACCCTAAGCTAAACCCCCTCCCTTCCTCCAACCAGTTAAACTCCACCTTGATTAAAGTTAGGTAGGTTTTTCTCCTGTTAGTTTCTTCCCTTATCAAAATGAGGGAGCAGGGGGAGGTGGAGTGTACGGCCCGGTCTGTCGTGGGAGAGTTCAGTCTGCACAAACCTCTCTCCTTGGCTCTGCCTTCCCTGTGCTCCTTCTTACTTTTCTGTCCACTTGAACTCTTTGCTCCACTTGACAACCCCCAGATGGCACTATCTCCCCACTCATAGTCTCAAGTGTGTGCATCAAGGGGTTGTAACATCTAGTCCTGAGCTGAACTGAACTATCTAATAAAACAGTTGCATCCAGAGAATCTTACCGACGTGATCTTTGCCCATAGCTGCCAGAGTGAGGAAGAGGAACTCTCTGTACAAACTCCTGTCAAACAAAAAAAACACACAACATCCACCATCATTCAGATCGATGTCACATCACTGCGTTCAAAACCTACACTTTAAAGAGACATTCTGCAGTTACCCTGAGTGAGAAAATAAAACCTGGTGATCAACTTTCTGATCATATAAACACATGTACAGTACATGCACGTTGTGTTGAGAGTTTATGGAGAAATTACAACTCATGTGGAGGAAAACATGTATGCTTTCTGTCCTATTTAAGCATGAAGTCGTGGTGCACATCGGCCTCTTGTGGCCAAAATGAGTACTAACAAACGCTAAAAAAAAAAAAGATCCTGACAAAGAAAAAAATTCACCTGCAGAAATATTTTGATATTGTCTACAGATGTTCATTGTTTTAAGGGACCTAGACCTTTTTGTATCTGTTCTTCTTGAACCACAAACAGAGGAACAGAGGAGAGAAAACAATTCAGATTTATATCTGAATGGTTTTCTCTGTGTCCTCTAGAACATTCACATTTCACTTAATTTATTCCACCAGAAACTGTCCACTCTGGGAGCTGTTCAGCAGTAAAGAAAGTTCTCCTGCTTTAAGTAAAAACATTAAAACATATTTAAAAATGCAATGATGTCATATTGTGACTTAAATATTGTCTTAATATCATATCATGGATCCTCTGGTGATTCCCAGTCCTACTAATGACGAGGGACATGTTAACAGATCTTTTATCTATGCTCTCTGCAGTGTGAATATTTACATGGTTAAACACTGAACTGTACCTCTGCGTCCAGGCGGAGCCCGGCTCTTTGGCCAGTGTGTCCAGGAAAAGGGTGACGGCTTTGTGCACCTCGTTCATGCCGACCCAGCGCAGCACCTCCTCCAAGAAGGCCAGCGTGAACGGGTGGTTGTGTTTCCGCCAGCTGTAGCTTCTCATCGGGACGCCACCTGGTGGAGGACAGAGGAGGGAGGTGGAGGAGCCTCATTAAAAGAGTCAGACACGTTATAAGAGTTGGGGTTCTTGTTCCTGTGAGTGTGAGGTGTGTGCTCGTCTCACTGTGGATCCTCCAGAGGACGTAGAGGGGGGGCCACTGGTCTGTGTCAGGGGTCAGGGTGTCCCAGAGGAGCCTCACCCTCACTGCTGAGTTCTCTGCCTGGAAAACACACACGAGTAGAGGAAGAAAGTCTGTGCATCAGTGTGTTGATGTCTTTCATTTCAACATCTAACTTTATTTATTGGTGTCAAACTGTTTGATCTCTGCTTTGGTTTTAGGGTATCTAATATTTCTGGGCTGAATAAAGCTCCGATCACACAGAGAGTGTTTTGCAGGTTCCAGGCAGAGGGTACTGTCTGTAGCTCTGGTTGAGGGTGAGAGGCTGTCAGCAGATAAACAGAGATCTGTGTGGGTACATGAGACCCCAAAAAAGAGGCTGGATCATGGGGAGTACCACCAGTTGGTCCAGGAGCTTCTCCTCCATCATGGACGTTTACAGGAATATTTTAGGATGACTCAGGGGCAGTTTGACAACCTGCTGTCTATCATCAGGCCGTATAGCTCTGGATATCCAGCAACCACTACCACCAGTTTCTCCTCCATTGTTTACCAACTGTAAACTTGTTGTGACCACCACAGAAGCCCCGCCTCTCAGATCATCCCATTGGACAACGGGGAAAAAGTGGAGATGATGTGGGGCGCTTTTACGCTCTGAGTTGAAGTTTTTTCAACTCCAGGAGTTCAGAGTGCTTCAGCAAAAACGCCAGGCGCCTAGAGTGCAAACAGGAGGGACGTAGCGACACAAAAACAGCGAGCAAAAAGCTTCATTCTCATTAAAAACGATTACAAAAAGCTGCCTCCAGCTGCTGAAACACTTTCTGTGTGATCAGGGCCTAAAGAAGCAAAATCAGTTTGTCACTCTACAAAAATATGAAGCTGTCATTCAATGACTGTTGATATTAAAATACGATAGGATAGGACACAACTTTATTTACTCAAGCGTCCGTGGGTATCTTGAAAGGTGCTTACAAATAATATTTGTTAATAGTTTTCTGAGGGAAAATGCAGAGCAGAGGTTGAAATACAAAGTGGGAGAGAGTGAAAATCTAAAACCTGCAATAACAAATGTTTAGTTGTTTGTACTTTAACTTAGGATCTGAGCTGTTGTAGATGAAGAAGAATGTGAAGCTGTATCTCAGCAGCTTTTTGAATATTTTTCTGAACCGGAAAATCAGCTTTTGTTTCAGAAGTCGATGCGTGTTGAGCACGTTTATCTAATATGTAGCTGTCCGGTGAAAACAGAGCTGTTTGTCCACTAAGTGTCATTTGTGAGCCTTTATTTCCATATGTTTTTATGTTTCTAGAGCTCTTTCTTTCTGTTCTTGTGCAGCTGCCTCTGAGCTGTAATTAGCTCAACCTTTTGTTACCGATGCCTCAGTGCTCTGTGTTTCAGACTGTGTGCTACCTGTGTGAACTGGCTGACCAGTGGCGAGGCTTTGACCAGCTGCAGCAGGTTATTGGGCAGACCGAGGCGCTGGAAGTACCACACCAGGTTCCAGAAGATGATGGAGTGGTTGTCCAGGAACTGAGGCTGGGCCAGGACCGCCTCGCCCTCGTTCTCCAGCAGACTCTCCAGCTCCTTCCTCAGGACCAGAGGGCTCAGGTAGGCCACCGCCACCTGAGGGGTGCCGCCCACTGACGAACCCTGAGAGAGGCGGTTAAAAACTGTCAGTTTGACAGGAAGTACGGGGAGACGAGGGGATGAACAGAAACATTAACAGTGAGTGTTACCGTGGTGGTTCTGCTGTTCTCAGAGTAGCTGCTGGTCTCGGAGCTGGAGTCCTCACTCAGACCGTTACACTGGTGTCGCAGGGAGGCCTCTTGAGCACTGGGGGGCCTCACTGCGCTCTCCACCTCATCCTCCATGTTCCAGTTGGTGCGCTCCGCACTGAGGAAAAGGACAAAGAGGAAGACTTAAAGGGTCAGTTTTTGATCTTTTGCAGTGCAGTTGTATGAGGTACGTATCCATAGTCAGTATTTTATCAACATGGCAGTCAGGCAGGATCACCGACACAGAGGCTAAGCAATACTTCTGTGGAAAAAATTAATTCAAGTGTACGCTATATTAACATTTTCACCGCTTTACCTTACTGTCAGACAGCGATTCCCAACAGGGAACTGAAGCTGTTATATCGCTCTCTGTAAAGCCAGACTCCACTGAGAAAACCAATGATTTAACACAGCTGAACACAGGAGCTGCTGGTGACGGGTGTGACATGTAACACAACAGCATCAGCCTCTAATGTGACATATAACACACGCGTCAGCAGCACTTTATAAACAATACCATGGCATTAACATGTCAGGAACAATCATTTACTGTCCCTCTTATATGGCGGCTGATCTCGTCCTCTGCTCAGAGGGGAAGGAGCTCCTGGAGTTCGTTGTTTTCCCAATGTGCAGGCATTTTCAGCCGCTGTTGTTCTTCTTTGAGTTCTGCTAACTGCTGCTCGCTGCTTTTTAAATCCCCTGGTGGCAAATTTGCAAATCCTGAGACAGCGAAGGAATGACCCACTCTACTCTCTCTATGATTGGCCAGGTTGGTTGGACTGGTTATGGTTAGGTAGGACCCTACATACCAGAGTGACGACACTTCCATTGACTCCTGTGGTATGCTGAAGTTAAGCCTCATACGCCCTCTAGTGGGGCATGAGGGCATTACCTTTCCGACCAGAAAACCCATTCACTTACAGTATGCAGTGAGCACTTGCTAGAAAACCCATTCACTTACAGTATGCAGTGAGCACTTGCTTGTAAGTTGATGGAAACGGCCTTGTTTTTACTTTTAGGTGTCTTGGTCATATTAAGTCATGCTTATAATTTGTTTATTTCAAAATGTAAGAGTAACATTATGGTAGACAACCGTTTGTCTTGACTCCATTCCTTCGCCATCCGAGAAGATACAAACTCACATCCTGGCAGCAGGTCGCACACGTAACAAGTCATCAAAACGTCACACCCATGCCATCTGTAGTCCCGTCCTGCCGGCTGTCCCTTTTATACAGATGGTCGTTTTGCTGCTGTTACTATCTCCCATGCTGCCTTAAATGTGAGACAACTCTGCCCCCTATTCTACGACTGTTTCTTTTCAGAACAGTGAGGGGGCACATTGGGGTGAAATTCCTGCCTTAAAGAAGCAGTGTAAAAGGGGCTAATATCACAAACAAACTGATCAAGGCAGGGGTAGACCAGCAGCTCCTGAGAGCATAGATGGGGAACTGAAGCCGCTAACGACTTCAGAAATTGCTGTCGGAGATAAAAGTACAGTGAAAATATTCTAAATATAGTGTACTCTTAAACTGATATTGATTTTTAAGGTATGCCTCTGACCCTGTCCACAGCAGTGCATTGCTGAGCTTCTGTGTCAGTACTCCTGCCTGCTTCTCCAAACTCTCCTATTTAGCTCCGTCATTTTTAAACAGTTGGTCGTCCTCGTTTCAGTCTCACTATCTGGAGAAAACTCTGGATTAGACACCAAACCACAGACGGAGGGCGCTGTGACAGATCGGGTTCACTGGTGGACGTCTTTACCTGCTGACAGGTCCGAGGTCACAGATCTCGGCGTTCAGGAAGGGCACGAAGGAAGCGCAGCAGAACGGGCAGGACGAGTTCAGGTTGGAGTCGTCTGACGTCCAGCCAGCCATGATCTCCTCGTCATAGACTAACGAGTTACAGCTGCGACACAGAGAGCAGCTGGACATCAACACCTGGACACACAGAGAGGGTGGGAGGAGTCAGAGGCTGTGACATCAACACTGAGGGGATGGTAACAACAGACCTGACTATAGGACGCAACAAAACCACGCTAACTGCTGCTGTCATTTCCTGACTAATGATCTGTTCACCTCGAGCCCCGTCGCCTCTTGGTTGGCGTCCCACGACCGGCGCAGAGGATAGGCGGGACTGGGCGTGTCCGTCAAGTCGAGGTCACTTCCTACAGACAATGAACTCTGAGAAAAGACGACATGGAGTCAGATAATTTTATTACATCACCACCACATGATTCTGTTTAACAAACACTAGAAGTCACAGAAAAATTATCATCATTTTTTCTTAATTTATTTTGATTTTTTTTTTTATTCATAGGAAATTAAATTTTAAAAAGATGCAATAATAGTTTACCTTTATATTTAAAAAATATATTCATTTAAAGGTGCTTTATAAAAAAAAAAACTGCTCGTCATTTTTACATTTTGCTTTTATGTTTGTACATTTTGTAAAGTAACCGATATTGAAACTGAACAGTTACAAGTTGTGTTTAATAAAATAAAGACAACAGGTCAGAATAAAGCAGATTCAAAGAGTCAAACCTCTGAGGTAGCGCTGACCAGCCTGTCTTTGGCCTTCAGCAGTGTTTCCGCCACTTGAGCTTTCCTGGACTGCCTCTGTTCAGACACTCTTCGTCCTATCCCTCCTCCTCCTCCTCCCCCTCCTCCTGGCCGCCGGTCGTCAACGCTGGCGGCTCGTCGAACAGACACTCGATGTCTTGTCGGAGTGAGAAGCTGCTGGAGTTTCCCTGCCAGACCTCCTCGGCTCGGGGAGGAGACGTTGTTGTAGTTCTCGTCTACGACTTTATTTCTGCCGGACGAGTCTCGAGTCCCGGCAGGTCTGCAGGTCAGAGACGGATGAGGTGAGTTTAACAGAGCTACAACAGCACCAGCGTTAAAGGATACAGGGCCTGTGTAGGTGATGTTATTTTGTTTTATTTGCACTCTTTCCTACTGCAAAGTTTTATCTTATTTCACAAGCAAAACCAAAGCACGTTATGAAACATTAGAGCGCCATAAAACATCTCAAACTGACATCAAAGACGGCTGGAAATATGACTGAATAAAGCAGGTGAGTAAAGATCAGTTAATAAAAGATTATCGTATTAAAGAACAAACAGATTCTGAGGTTATTTTCCGTCCTAACCGACCTGCCGTCTCTCTCTGCTGGCTGACAGCAGTCTGGCTCGGAGTCGGCTGACTCTGCACACTCTTTGTAGAAGGTGGAGAGGCAGACTTGACTCCGCCGCACTAGAACACCACCGGGGGGCATTGGAGGTGGAGTGGAGGTGTCTCTGCGTCCAATCGGAGGCTTACGGGAGACTGCGTCACCGCAGCCATTGGTCCCTGCGTTGCGGAGGATGGTCTTCTTGCAGAGCTTCAACTCTGTGGCACAGAGAGGAGAAAGAGGAGTTAAAACAAACTGATAGAAACAGAATACTGGACAGTCTGTTTTACAGGAGATGAGAGAAAAAATGTGGTGTGGAGATAACAAAGAAGAACTGGAATAACACATGGTTCAAAGTCCTGGTGAGAGTTCTGTTGAAGGAACAAAATGTGACTCCTTTTCGACAGTCATGGTTTTGGCTTGGTTTGGTTTGGTTTGGTTTGGTTTGGTTTGGTTCGGACTGGACCGTCAGCCCGGCGCGGCAGGGATTTGCGTTTCCATTACAACAGGGCTACCTGCTTGAAGGTGTGTCTTTAACTGATGTTTAAAAGCAGCAGCTGATCCACAGATAAAGTCCCCTGTTATTTTTGCTGCGTGTGTTTTCCCACAGCAGGGCAGGAAAAGAAGTTTACCTGTTGGAGGTGAGCTGTTTGCAGAGGTGCAGGAAGAGCTTGATGGCTGATAGCGAACATGAAACAGTAAAATAAAGCAGATATGTAAAGTAAAAACAGGACGCAGGAGAGAAACTCCAAACCACAGAGATTCAGTTAGAAGCTACAGACGTACTGAGAGCTGAACACAGAGACTTTTAAAAACACCTTTCTCTCTGGTCCCTGCAGACAGAGGGGAGGAGAGTCTGACAACACACACTGCTTGTTTGTGGGGAGAAGGCGGGTCGACGGGGGTTGGCTTAAGTCGGCGAGACGTCACCGCTACCCACTTGAGGGCAGGCAGCCAGCTTTAGAGCTACTGCGGAGAAGGTCCGTGTCTAGCACGGCTCAGCGTGGCACGTCAAGTCTAAACTGATAATGGAAACTGGAAATCGGCGCGATATGGCGTGATTTGGAACAGCCAAAAGTGACAGCAGAAACGGCCTAAGAGGGTGATGAGCAGATAGATGATGAAGGTGAGGAAGAGGAGGACATGATGCAGTTTGTGTCTTACTGTCAGCCGGCGCCTTCATGCTGTTCAGACTGTTGCTCTTCACCAGCGAGCCCGTCAGAGACTCGTGGCTGGAGCTTTCTGACAGACCGCTCCAACTGGACTGACGAATCAGAGTCGACTGGGGGCGGGGCCTCTGATCCAAGTCCATCATCGTTTCTTTTAATGGAAAGGAAAAAAAAAAACAATCAGAATTTTATCTTAAAAACGAGAGTTACAGCATGACTCTGGAAAATCATGTTTCTTCATCAAATGTATGCAGAAAAATACTCATCAATAAAACCATGCCGACACATGATCAGTGATGGAAGAAGTATTCAGATACTTTACTGAAGTAAAAGTACAACTACTGCTCTGTGAAAATACTCCACTACAAGTTAAAGTCCTGCACTCACAACTATACTTTAGTATGTGTTGGCAAAATGTGGCAGAAAAATTTAAAGTCAAGTCGAAGCACAGAAATAAAATATTGATAGAATATTTTCTGACCTCCTCGTGACCCCACAGAGCCGCTCTTCTGACGCCGTTTGATTGGCTGTCTGAACTGGGCCACAGCCAACAGCACGTTCCTTAGCTTGGCCCAGCGGAGACGTCCTCCCTGATTGGTGGACGGCCACTTGCTCTCCAGCACTGCCTGAGGACAGAGGACATCTGATTACATCACACCTCTCTGTATCACATCCGCCCACTGATCTGTTATTGAAGTCCAGTGTGTTTATATTTATACTGCTGTCTGAGCTGATCTGTAGTGTTGGGTACTCAGATCAAACCTCTGGTTGTTTACACTGTACACATTATATCCCATTAGTGCACTCATACCTGCACAATATCTTATATCTTATCAAACTGTAAATATTGTAGTATATTCAAACCTTCTTATATCTTATCAAACTGTAAATATTGTAGTATATTCAAACCTTTTGATTTACTGGTCCATCTACTTCCCAACCCTCACCTATGGTCATGAGCTCTGGGTAGTGACCGAAAGAACGAGGTCGCAAATACAAGCAAAGTTTCCTCTGTAGGGTGTCTGGGCTCAGCCTTAAGGGCTGTCCACACCAAGAACTATAACTATAAATATAACTATAAATATACAGTTTTAAAAATCGTTCTAAACTCAAGTGTTCGGCAGCGTCCACACTACAACTATAACGACAACGATAGTGGTGGACGATATCGTTTGGATCACTTTCACTCACACTGACAGCCAATCAAAATCCATCCGAAATGACAGGTCGAGACGTTCATCACGTCATGTACCACTAAGAAAGCTCCAGGATTTTTTATATACCCACTTAAAAATGTGCAAATATCCATAACAATATAGTTTTGTGACAGAACTTTAACTTCAGTGATTTTGTTTCGCAAATACTGGGTAAATAACTGCAATAAAATACATTTTGCAGGGGAATACGTCTCCTCTTTTCCCCTCCATTCATAAAATTCAACCTGTGCGCTAGAGCTCTGCGCAGGACTGTTTTCTTCAACCTGCTCCTGCCCACTCCCGCTGAATTTCTGACCATTACCGCCCGCAATTTTATTTATTTTTCTACCTTTATATACTAATCACGCAGTGATTGAGGTTAAGGCAAGCCCGGCTCCAGCAAGGATGAAGTTACTGAGCGGGGCAAATCTTTATTATGCAACATAGGTTCACACAGTGAGTTATAAAGAGCGCGCAGCCGTGCGTAATTGTCGCTCGTAATGACAGCTCGTTGCCGGTGAAACACAATAAACTGCACGTCTTCATTCATGTTTGTCTCATGACAGATGGAGCTTACAGACAGACAGGTGGAGCAAGCGGTAAATTGGTTTTCTTTTTCTTTCTTGCAACATACAGTAATAACAGGTCATCAATATCCATTTTATCCATCACTCTGCTCCCCTGCTGACCGCAACGAGCAGTGTGTGTTTGGCGTAACCTAGCAACACAACGATATCGTTCATTGGTGTGGATGCTGCCATTGTTATCGTTATAGTTGACGTTACAGTTATCTTTCTTGGTGTGGACGGCCCTTTAGAGATAGGGGGAGGAGTCAGACATCTGGAGGTGAGCTCGGAGTAGAGCCGCTGCTCCTTCGTGTTGAAAGGGGTCAGCTGAGGTGGTTCGAGAACTGGATGTGTGTGTGCACGTGTGTGCAGGGCAGGGATAAGACAAGTGTGTGTTTTTGTGTGTATATTTTGAAACCTTGTTGTAGTATCCGTAGGTGATGGTGTTGGGTGTGATTCCAGCCTTCTTCATCTCCAGCAGGACCCGTACGGCGAGGACCGGCTGACCGTACTGACCGCACAGCTGCATCAGGATCCTGTAACACACCTGGAACACACACACAGACAACACACAGTCACTCACACACTCTGGCTTCATAATTCATCCTCTCCATGGTAGAGTAACATGTATCAACAATCTCTGGTTCTGCTTTTGTTTCCACTGTTCTCAGCACACCTTGGGGACGAGCTCCTTAAACTAAACCTGAGCTCTTCTCAAATGAAGCTCCAGGAGATTCAGGGCTGGTGACCACAAAGGGCTTTTTTATTCAGTTGTTTCCAGTGAGAAGAGAGTGTATGTGGTTGCCTCAAGAAAAAGCACTTTGCCAAGCATCTTTTTTCAAAGTGCTCCAGCTTGTCTGTGCAGCCAATCAGAGCGCTCCTGGTTGAAAATCTCTCAACTTCTCAGCAGGGCGCTGGTGTCGTCACTGCTGCTCATTCTGCTAAGCTGCCAAGGCACTTTATATCAGGACCCCGTCAGTGTCTCACCTCATCTGGCAGCACCACCTTGCGGTTCTCCATGTGTTTGAGGACGTCGTAGGCCGTGTGCAGAGCGCGCACCTTCGCGCTCTCCGCCCGCACGAAAGTGGGCAGGTAGATGAACCAGAGGCCGTAACAGTGACCCAGCAGGCACTTGGACCACATGTCCGGCACCGTGGAGTACTTCTGAGCTCGCTTCTGGGCCAACTTGATCTCCTGGGAGGAAAAAGCCAAGTGACATCACATCAGATACTGAAGAGGTGAACATGATAGAAACTCTCATTGTTTCCTGGAGGATCGATGTGGGATACATGCACTGGCATTATCAGACGTAATGTTTTTAAAAAGCAGCGTGAGAGGAGGAGTCACTGTTGAATATAAAACTAAGATTAAAAAAGGGAACGTTTCTTTCCACTTTGGAAGAAGAGGTTTAAATACTCTGTTTAAACTGGTCAGATTTGAAAATAACGTCTGTAGTTTTTACACTCACAGTCTGTGGCGTCTGAATATTGGATGAGCAGTGAAATATTGATAATGATTCATTAAAATCAGATGATACACAGTAAGACTGTTAACACGGTCTCTGGTCTTCATTCAGGGAAAACTGGGTCACAATGTAAAACCCACTCAGCGGTTCAGAGGGAGGCACCAAGTCTCTGCTCCTCTACTTAATACTGATTCAGAATGGGCCGTTATCAGTGACTGCCACCTTGAACATGTGCCTGTGTTCAGAGAAGAACTCTCATTAAATCAAAAACAGTGTTGTTTGCTATAAATGCCCTGGAAAAGGTGAACTCATCTCTGTCATGTATATTTTTGTCTTTTTTTTGTTAAACAGTCAGTAGCATCTATAAAAAATGACATGTTTATTCCAAATAAACCATAATAAACGACCTTACGCTCCCATGAATATCTGAAGGAGTTTACTTTTCATAGTTGTCTTTTTCTTCGCTTACAGACTAGTTTAATACATTTAAGTTTTTGTATTAGCAGCTCAGACATATTTGTATTATTATATACAGTGTACTTCAGTTTGTGACGCTGTGTGTTGGTGTACCTGCTTGGTGCGGCGGGGGGCGGGGCTACTGGGGGCGCTGCCCTTGGCTGGGACCCTCAGCTGGTCCTGAGGCCGGTCAAACAGCTCCGGCTTCAGTGTGGGGAAGGTTTCATAACTGAAAGGAGAAACGTGTCAGTATGTGTAAGACACAGACACACAGGGACGTGTTGTGGTGCAGTTTAAAGACCTATATGATGGAGCATTGTGTACCTGTAGAGGGCGGGGCACTCGGACCCGTCAGGTTCCTGCGGTTCCTCAGGCGGCATGATGAAGACGGTGTGTTCTCCGCTGTGAGTCTCGTCCAGATCGATCAGCCTCACATCCTCCGGCTTCTCCACGTCCACCTGGTGACAAATAAATGAATACACTGATGATACAACTTATTACAGTGAAGTCATGTCTTTGGTTCGGTTTGACAGAAAAACTAAAGGGCTGGAGTCAGTTGCACAAAACATCCTTAAGTCAGGATGTGCTTTAAAGTCGTAGTTAAGGTTTCCTCAAAATAAAATCGGTTGCACAAAATACCCTTAAGTCTTCTCCTTAAAATTTCCTTAAAATGTTCACTTAAGTATTTATGGTGTTCTTCTTGTCTTGGTTTTATACTTAAGGAATCCCTTGATTGTTGCACAAAAGACCTTAGCAACCAAAGCAAGGTAAAAAAAAACTTCAGGTACCTCTGACTCTGTCTTAACTGCAACATGACCGTGTTTATGGTGATGAATGAAAAACATAACACAGCCTGAGAAGAGTGTTCTGCGACTTTAGACGTGACTAGGGTTGGGACTCGTTAGGATTTTAACGATTCCGATTCCTTACCGATTCCTTCTTAACGATTCCGATTCCTACATTGTATTCATTATACTTGCTATACTTAAACAAGTATATAATAAACACAAATGCAATCACACAAATACAAAAACTTTATTCTAACTGTTGCACAGTACAATTAGATGAATGCAGAATCTCAGCACACCTGAAGGCACAGGTGCGTAGGAAGAGGGCGTAACCCAAAACGGTGGGTACGGTACAGTGTGCGGGAACCTTTCTTTGATTTTGTGGACAGTACAATTAGATGAAAGTACACATTTGTGTGTGGTGTGTATTTCAGATTTAGAGCTTGTATCATCTCCCTGAGAATATGTTAACAACAAAAAGTGATTCTCTGATTTCTACAGTAACACTATTACCTCAAATTAACCACAGCAATGTAATAAAAAATACTTATATGCATTCATGCTTGGGCA
>NC_065511.1:41958119-41975659 GCF_006386435.1 Epinephelus moara
AGTAATTAAATAATGTCGGGCTCGGTCGGGTTCGGACAGAAATATGCGGCCCGTGCCGCACTGATAATGGAAATGCACGTGACGTTTTCTTTTACAATCTAGGAACCGTTTGCAGGAACCGTTACTCCAAATGTGATGGAACCGGTTCCGGAACCGGAACTTTGGACCCGGTTCCAAAAAAGAACCGGATCCGGATCCCAACCCAAGACGTGACTGAGTTAAATTTGTTGCTTCTTCCTGCAGTCATTTCCTGTTTTCTGTTATCTGGGACCAAATTTACTTTGAAGTTTTATGCTTTCTGTGATTGTATTCCTCCTGAAGTTTAATCTATTTTTCCTCTGACCAGGATGGTTTTCTTGTCTTCTTGTCTTCTGCCACTTTTTCACTGTCTAGAGTTGGCTTTTTCACAAGGCAACTCTTGCAGTAAATGAGTTTTTCTTTAGCTAAGGAAACCTTCAAGGGATTCTGTGCAATGGTGTTAGTCCCTCAGCTAAGGAGACATTAAGCCTTTTAAGTGTCATACTTAAGGAGAAACCTTAAGGTGTTTTCTGCAATAGGTCACTGATTTTCATCAAACTTTGTGGAAGGGTGGAGCACAGGCCAGAGAGGAAGCCATTACATTTTGGAGTGGATCAGAATCCCACCAGGGCGGGTCACTTCTGTTAACGTTGCGAGATGAAGCATTTGGCCTCGGTTGAAAAAATACCATATGTCTTAAAATCCAGTAGATGGTAGTAAAGTTCAACAGTGACAAAACAGCCAACTGTAGAGAGGACTCCATGTTCACAGGTGCCAGTAATCCTCTGTGGTCGCCTTCACATGCAGCAGCTCAAATATCACACAGAGCAGTCGTTACGGAGCGCTCAGTGGTTTCAGGGGAGAACCGGTGCAACTAACACCTTTTTCACAAACTAAGGTGTGACTATGGAAACATAAATACACACGTCACGCAACTAATGATACTCTTACTCACATTCAAATGTGAAGAGTCTGCAATAAATTTGTTTTTAATTTAGTTAAAAAAAACAACTTTAAAATAGAGATTACTTTTTTGTGGAATTATCAAGTTAACATCGTGGTGCTTTAGTAATTAGCCTTTAGATATCTTAGCTCAATATAACTGCCAATATAACTCCCTTAACTAATAACTGGCTTTTTTCTGGGACTTTTAATCCCATCTCATGGCCTTCACTGGCAAACGGAGTTTGCTGATAAATGCTACCTGACGACATCATAAAAAGGACCCGACAGAGAAATTAAACACTTTTCTGTCCGTTATGTTTGTACAGGTAGTATTGTGTCTTGATCTGAAGTCTCAGTAAAATACATTCTGGCTGTGGGACGCTGTGAGTGATAATCACTGTGATAATCAGTGATGTAACAGCGAATGCCAGTCGTGTTTCTGACCTTCTGGACGCACTCGTCAAAGAACTCGAGGCAGGCGTGCCGGTCGCTGACGAAGGAGCACTCCTCGATGAACTGCGTGAACATCTGAGTCCTCGTCAGCTGACTGTAGATCTTCTGCTGCGTTCGATCACGAGACTTCAGGAAACCTGCAGGAAGAATTCATCCATCAGTCATCGGTCACAGTCATCGGTCTTAAATTTATCTTCCACTGTGACTGAAGTTTGATAAGTAAATCTGATACATGATACTAATCCTGTGTGAGCTACTGTCCTGCTCCTCCTACTGTAAAGAAAGATTTGACAAAATTCTAGCTGATTTGTTTGGATTTTACTTTATTAGTTTCAATGCCTGTGACCTGTGTTTGTGCAAATGCTTGCACACAAATTAAGTTTTCTCCAGGTAGTAAATAAAAGTTAAAGTTGGTGCCACTATTGGTGGAGAACACGCTACGATATCTCAGTGAAAATATGACCATATCTTCATGTTATTAACTGAACAATCCAAAAGGATGAATCTTAATAATTCTGAAGACAATGAGTGTTTGTGATGTACCACTCTAAGAACAAAATCTAGACTTGTACAAGAGAAACATAAAGAGGAAGAGGAGGGACCATTTCCAAAGCCAAACTGAACATTTTTTGGCTCAGAGAAAAACAAATCAATAAGAGCTGAATCATGTGTTCAACACTAATCTCCTAAAATCTGACACACTGGACCTTAAATCCTCAACAAATTGTATTTTGTTGTCTTTAATAATGGGCTGCTCTGAATCCTTCTTCTGGAAATTAGAAAACTGTTGCATCACACAGTCAGTATCATCATGTTCTGAAAAAGTGAAACGTTTGAAAGGATGATATGTCAGTGAGCGCTCACCCTGCAGGTTAAAGAGGGAGCTGCAGTCGGTGGTGGTGTCTGACGGCGCCTGGGTGATGGGCAGCAGGAAGGTTCTGTATCCTCGCAGCAGGCAGCTCATGAAGCGAAGGAACGCCTCCTGGATCTCCAGCTCCAGCTGCTTCTGACTCCTGTAGATCTGATCGTAGTCCGTCAACAGGAACTCCAGCGTCGCCTCCTCCTGACCGGGAGTGCAAACTGCAGCGATGAGGAGGAAGAGGAAAGAGGAACATTTTCTGCTCAGACGAACTCAGACTGCTTAAGATGTGTCAGATATTTCATGTTTTAAAATGTGAGGACACAGCAAATAAAAAAATAAAATAAGTAAGAAAAAGGTGAACTGTGGAGAAATGTTAAACACAAAGAAGTTCTTTGATTTCTGTCTCTGAAGCTCTTGTCTCGTCACTTTGTTCTGAGGACTCACTTTTCTCCAGGGTCTTGTGGAGGTTAGTCAGGGTGTTGAACAGCATCTTGCCGTGCTTCCTGGGTAATGATCGCCATGACAACGGCTTCTTGTCCTCTGACCTGAGACACGACACGAAGCAGAAGTCAGACTAATAGTTTCAAGGTGGTATTTGTTTGTTAGAGAAGAATGTATGAGTTTTAAAAGTTGTTAACTTTTTTTTTCACCTGGAAATAACAACATAAAATTAAAGAAAACACATTACTTGAACTACACATAATTTAGGGACATTATTTGCCCCCTTAATGTTAAATTTATTGTCTATATATTTATTATAAAAAACAATTAATGAAATCAAAAATTCCTCGTCAGGTAGGTGGGGCGGTATGGAGGAGGGAAGCTGCCAAAAAAATAAAATAAATATAAAAATGACAAAATTTATTTATTTATGACTTGATAAATAAATAAATAAATAAATGTACCAAATATTAATAATAATTGTAGGCATTAATTTATTGATAAAACGTGACATAAATTCAAATTTCTGTTTTAATTTGCTTCTTTATTTATTTACCTTTGTATCAATGCCACTTTTCCCTTTCATTAACAATTCTCAGAATTATTTTAATGTATGTAAAAAATGAATACATTTATTTATTACAACTAATTTAAAATAACAAAAAACATGCAAAACATTACAAACATAAAAAAAAAATGATAACAATAAAACAATAAAAATAAATAAAACTAAAACTAAATATGAAAATAAATGAATAGAGTAATTGATACAAAGGTAAAGAAGCAATATGAAACAGAATTATCCATTTTTGTCACATCTAATGAATTAAGTAAGGCATTTATTTATTTAAAATATAATTTTTGGTACATTAAATGGCATACTATTTTTTTAATTGAGTCATTTATTTATTTTTGATTTTTAGTCTTGAAAGACAACCCTGCACACTGCTCTTGCTCAGTTTGTAAGTTATACTAACATTTCGGTCCTTCTGCATCTTTGTCAAGAGTGTTTTAAAACAATAAAATACTGAACACTAGTTAAATACTCTTGACGAAGGTCCAGAGGAACAGAAACCTTTGTATAACTAATAAATTTGTGAAGCTGAGCGAGGGCAGTGTGCAGGATCTTCATTTCAGGACTTAAGTGACACTGGATGTGCAAATATCTCTGTCAGCATCTTTTTTTTAATTTTGCCTCTGTCTCTGCCTCTGAGCTGTCCTTAAGAATCCTCATTCACTGGTTGAGCTCAGGAAGCCCAGCACAATTATGGACTCACTGGAAGATGGTGTTGGTGTCCAGGTCGACACACACCACATCAGCGGGGGGGTCGTACAGGTCGAAGTAACTGGAGTGGACGCCCACAATGAAGGGCATCGGCGCCAGCAGCACGTCGGCCATCTGCAGCGGACACAGAGGGATGTAGGGACAGAGCCAGCGCAGCGGGAAACTCATCTGGAGACAGAGACACGGACAGATTAAGATACAGACCTTATTATATACAGTCAGAGTGTGTGTGTGTGTGTGTGTGTGTGTGTGCGTGTGCGTGCGTGTTAAGTCTTACAGAGACGAGGGCCTCGCTGACGGAGGTGAGGACGTCGGGGCGCAGTGAGTGCAGCAGCAGTTTGTGTTCGGTGAGGACGGCGAGCAGCAGCGTGCAGGCGTTCTCTGGACCGAGGTTCTGCAGCAGCTTCAGGAAGCTCGCACCACTGTCACACAAAAATTAGACTTATTATATTATTATTTACAAATTAAATAATTGTAAATAAAAATAATATTTGTAATAATATTAATTTAAAAGGTAACTGAGGAAAAAACACAACAGAAAAAAATTATATAAATACATAAAATTATTAGTGAACTCATAATTAGAAAACAAATAAAGATAAATTACATAAGTCCAAATAGCACTAATTATTATTTATTAAACGATTTTCAAATATAAATAAAAATAGAGTAAAAAAAATAATAGGTGCGGTGCTTGTCAGTTTTTAATCTTTACATTTTAAATAAAAATATTCACTTTTCTTTTTTATAGAAACTTCAGCTTTATATTTTATCTTCCACACGTCAAGACATCCTACATCAAAACAGATCTCAGAACCTGCACACACATCACCACGTCCTTCACACACACACACACACGGTAATTACAGATGAAATCCTGTTTCTGTGGAGGTTGAATGTTTTTTTTTAATCGTGAGTCACTTTGGATAAAAAGCGAACTCGACTGCAGTGAACCGACCTGAGTGGGAGCGGAGAGGAGACCGGCTGGCAGAGCAGCAGGTTGTCGTACGGAGAGAGCTGGAAGATAAATATACAGCATTATCACTGAATACATCACACACACACACACACACAAACAAACACAGCGACAGTTTTGGTTTCTACGTGATTTCACAAGTCATTTACTGTTTAATTTACAACTTGTTTTCAAATTTCTGGCTTTCGTTCCTTCAGTTCAGAGAAGATTTTACTCACCAACTTTATTCCTGGAAGGTGAATTTAAATCAAACGTGGGCGCAGCGAGCCGTCAGACAGGTTTTATACAAATATACAGTTCATCTAAATCATTTATCAGGTAATAAAAGAGAAAGTAAAATGACAGTTTGGATGATGTGTCCTCTGTGGATCTGACACTCTGAGTGGACTCTTATCCACCTGTTGTAGAGCTGATGTTGGTGAGTAAAATGTTCTTATAACTGACCTGAATGATGGCCAAAAACTTTATTTAAATTTTCAGACATGTTTGGCTCAAGATGAAAAATTTATAATAATAATATCCACTGTAAATATTTACATGTAAATAAAATCCTGACACAAACAAACACAAAATTACGACCTGAGATAAAATCATCCTGCATGCAGTGAGATCACATCTGAACCTGATAAATCATCTGCAAATTATTCTTTAATTGGAAGAATTATGTCAAGAAATTTTGTTTGCTAATTGGAGCCGATCAGTTAAAAGGCTGCTTCTGATTGGACACATTTACCAAGTTCAGGTTGGGACCAGATCACCGCCTACATCCTGTTGAAGGAGGAAGTGAAGGACTGAAGTCAGAAGGTGTAAAAGTCTGTGATGGCTTCCTCTGCTGCTGTTTTTATAAACCTGTCTTTTCATTTCTGTGTAATGATTATTCTATTGATTTCTTCTGTAAACACTGTCACATTTGGGTCAACAAATCAAATGACTCCTGCAGAAAATAAAATCAAAAAATCAAATGACTCGAATAATTAATTAAATACATAATAAAAACACACAAATCAAAGGTTTGTAGTTTTTCTTCTTTTCTGTGTTCAGATTTGAACAAGCGGTTCTCTGAAAACTCTTCTGAAAAGTTTTTTTTTCTGTAATGTGGACTTTAAAAGTCGTGCATTATTTTTGATAACCTGATGGAGACCACACAGACAGCATATAGAAGGTTCGAGTCTGTACCTGAACGAGGATGCGAGGTCGCTGTGGGGAAGGAAACGGGACGTTGTGCATGAAGCTGGAGACGTGTCTGCAGAGACAGAAAATCAGAAGCAAACAAAATCAGTATCGATAAAATCAAATATCAATCACACGCCTGAAAAATTCAAAATAGTTCATATCATGTAAAATAACAGGGAAATGTGGTTAAAGCGACCTTAGCTTGCTCACTAATGTTATCACAAGCAAAACACTATTCTGAGTGGATCTGTCGGATGGTTAGCTTCACAAATTACTTCCTGCTAATGTGATCAACTTGTTTATTATGGCAAACAATCCTGATATAGCCAACAGTAACTCCAGATTCATGGATGTTTATTTGATCTGATGATGCTGATATCCTTGGAAGCATTAGTCACTCTAAATTTAAAAATATGGGTTAGGGGTCGACAGATAATCGGCCTGGACGATTATCGGGGCCGATATTATGAATTTTTAGGGTTATCAGTATCTGTGATTTTTTCCACCGATATGCCAATATACAGTTTTGTTTGCTGAGCTGTTTTGCCCCTGGCGTGTTTCTCACTGCCTGCACGAACCACTTTAGGCTCTTAAAAGCAAACTCAAGACCTACCTTTTTAGCCTGGCTTTTAATTGAGCTCTGCTTTATTTTGTTTTATTTTATTATTATTATTATTTTTATAGTTTTCCAGTGATTTGTTTACTTGTCAAAGTGTTTTCCGAAGTGCTGCTGGCAGCTCCCTGTACTGTTTCATTGGAAAAGTTCTCAGAATAAATATATGCTTCATTGCATTTGAATGTAGTGCTTTGTCAATGTTTTTTTTTTTTTACAGAAGACAAATATGGGTTGTAAATATCGGCTATCGGTACCTCTGTTTCATAATAACTGGTATCGGCATCAGCTCTGAAAAAACCATATCAGTCAATCCCTAATATGGGTATCATGTAGGGCTGGGCGATATAATGACTTTGTACGATATATCGATATATTTTTAAGCAACATACTGTATAGATCCAGACAGGGGTGTCAAAGTCATTTTAGTTCATGAGCCACATTCAGCCCAAACTGATCTCAAGTGGGCCGGACCAGTAAAACCACTGCACGATAATCTATAAATAACAAAACGTCAAAATTCCCCCCTTCTCATAGTGTGAAGAAGAACATTGTAAAAAAAAATCCTCCATTTACAGACAGAGGATGAGCAGCCTGAGATAAATAAAAAATATGAGTGTGTCTGTTGTTCAGTATGCATATCTTCACACACTCACCCTCAGTTTGGCTCTGACGCTATGTTGTCATTAATAAGGTAGCTCGCTCTCACGGCTACGTCACTGATCTCTCGGCTATGGCTAAAAACAAACTGCTATTTTCTCAGACCTGCCAACAGTTCACAAATCTTCTCTGTTCTCAGTTCGCCTTGCAAGTTCCTGTATTTTTCACGCCTGTTTCTGAGCCTGATATAACACACCGAGCACACTGGCTTCAAATTAATCTCGGTAAAGAAAAAGGAACTGGTCCATTTTTCTTGGAAAACCCAACTTTCTGCTTCCACTTTTTGACAAAGACATTTTCCACTGGTGGCTCCTGTATAAGCATTTTATTGAAAAATTGGACTTAATGACATCTCTGCAGTTTTAGCACTTTGCAGAGTCATCCAGTGAGCCTGACTGGACCAGCTGGTGTGTCAGTTCTGGCTCGTGGGCCATATGTTTTTATCTAGACAATACTGTTTATATACATATAAACATATAGGTTCAAGATGCTTTACATGACACTGTCCTTCTGAAAAGATGCCAGTGTGCATCTCTCCTCTGTCACACTCTCCACACAGCTCTGCCCCACTCACAAGTTCTGCTTCATCGTGTCAGGTGAGCGTTTGTTTGCTAGTTTGTATACCCACGTTCTCCTTGGTAACCTACCTATCTAAGTAGTAGTGCAACCACCTCATCAACTCCCACTACACCACCGCCTTCACCTGACAGATAAATAACTCGTCAATAAAACATCAGCAGACATGATTTAGTCCAAAAAGAAAATTCTGAGCACTGACTTTTCGAGCGGCAGGACGTGAGGTCCGGAGATGGAGTATCTGTAGATGAAGGTGAGGAACTTCTGGAAGACAGTGAAGAAGGGCCAGTGGGAGAGGACGCAGATGCTCTTCTTCACCTGCAGGCTGCGGTTGGTGATCGGCCGCCGGTCGACCACGCTGAGCAGGCCGAGCCTCACGCTCTGCCGCTCCGACAGCAGCTCCCTGGGGAACGACTCGTAGAACTGGATGGCTGCTCCGTAAACCTGCAGGGAGAACGGGGGGAGTTTTCACAGACAGGAAGAGCTTTAAATATACGGACACAGAGCTTTAATGGGTCAAACACGATCTGAGTCCAGATTCTGAACAGATAAAGATATGCTGCGTTCATGTGTCACTTCACGGCTGTACATGTTTCAGGTTGAGCTCATTTTAACTCCTTTATGTCCTGATGGGTAGTTTAATCTACAGCGATGGTGACTGTCTGTTAAAAACACATCAGCTAAGACTGAAATGTCTATTTAGAGCCATACTGTAAATAAAAACATCTTCACATCCTTATCCAAGGCCGGGTCTCAGGGCAGCAGGTCAAGCAAAGCACCCCAGATGTCCCTCTCCCCAGCAACACTTCCCAGCTCCTCCTGGAGGACCCTGAGGTGTTCCCAGGCCAGATGAGATATATAATCCCTCCAGTGTGTTCTGGGTCTGCCCCGGGGCCTCCTACCAGTGGGACGTGCCCAGAACACCTCTAACAGGAGGCGCCCAGGAGGATCCTGATCAGATGTTGAACCACCTCAACATGAAGGAGCAGCAGCTCTACTCCGAGCTCCCTCCAGATGTCTGACTCCTCCCCCTATCTCTAAGGCTGAGCCCAGACACCCTACAGAGGAAACTCATTTCAGCCGCTTGTATCTATGACCTCATTCTTTCAGTCATTACCCAGAGCTCATGACCATAGGTGAGGGTTGGGACGTAGATGGACCAGTAAATCGAAAGCTTCGCCTTTCAGCTCAGTTTCCTCCGGTACAGCACCCACATCACTGCAGACGCAGCACCAAACCACCAACATGAATATTTAAGTTACGATTACAACACTTGCTTTATTGATCAAATCACACAGTGACTGAATGAATTAATGAATTCTCTCTCCAGGAAGCTGACTGTTTCGCTTTAAGGGAAATGTGTGTGTGTGTGTGTGTGTGTGTGTGTGTGTATACATGTGTATGTTGCTGCTCCTCTGACCTTGTCCCCAGAGGCGGAGGTGAGGACGAAGGTGGAGAAGACGGGCAGCTGGTACTTGGTGTTCAGAGGCCAGCTCTCCACGGTGACGCCCATCGGCAGACAGAAGACCGGCACCGACTCCGGCAGAGGAAACGACTCCAGGTCCTCCTCCGGGTACCGGCTGATCAGACCTGCAGCACACGGCAGACTTAATAATTAACATCCTTAAAGGAAAATTCCAGTAATTTTCCGCCTGTGTCTTTCTAACGGATCATACTAACTTCTACTCGCCATCTCTCTTGATTTGGGCACAACTATGAGTTGAAACACACACTATATTTCCTTAAACTTTGTAACTTTTGCCCCGTGTGTGGGGGCTGAGATAACACTACAGTGTGTGGTGCAGAGGAGTGATAGATACTCACTGGCTTTGTAGACGAGGGCGTTGGCTTTGGCCACAGCTCTCTTGTAGCACACGTACAGAGCCGGACCCCACTGGAGACAAACAACAAACACACAGCTGAGATAAACTCGTCTGCAGGGACCAACATTTATAAAGACAATACTGGTTTGTTAAAGTATGTTTCATTCAAACAAACAGTTTTACTTTATTTCAATGAGGCAACTGTTTCATTTTGAACTTTGTTTTCTTTATTTTTAAGCACATTAATCAACATTTCTGTAACGTTTCTGCTGTGCGTTCACAAAACATGTTTTTATAGTCTGTACTGAGGGCACGTACAGTGTTTGGCACACTCCTGAAAAATCTCAAGAGGTTTTTCTGGTTAAATAAAGTTTGAATAAATAAATAAATAAATAAATAAAAAACATTTCTGTAAATGTACCAGTGTTTGTCAGCAGGCTAATTTTCAGCTGCAGCCATCTGACAAGATGTTCCGATCTGAGACAAGCTTCTTGTATGTTTTCCTCCTATCAGTCCTTTTAATTTGCTGTTTAAATCCCTCCAAGACTTTTATTGTGAAACATCTACAGGAAGTGCTAAGGGTCATTTCCAGCAGCATGAGTAAATTCCTGGTAGAGTTTCAGAGCTCAGTGCTGAACCATCACTACCTCTCACAACAACAAATCTACAAACCCTCCCAGACATGCTCACCATGCCGGTGTTGAGGTTCTTGTCGACTCTGCAGAAGGTGTGCGGGGCGACCTCTCCTTTGCTGGGCAGCAGGAGGGCGATGTCGGTGACGCCCAGCGTGTGGAGGCCCTGCGAGTCCAGAGCCCGCCGGTACGTCAGGAACACACGGTGAGCTGTGGGGCCGCCGCCGGTGCTCAGGCTGGCTGAGCGGCTGTAGGGCGTCGTCTCGATGACGTACCAGCCCTGCTTCAGCTGCTCCTTCCCCTCATACAGAACCCTGCAGGGACAGGTTCAGACAAAACAGATTGTTTCATGTGAAAACTCTGTACTGACATTGGCGAATTCGACCCACAAAAGGTTGGAAAAATATGAATGTCTGCATTAAAATGTTTCTTCAGCTGCTCAGAAACACATAAAAACCTCTGTGTTACCGTGTCAACATGTTGATTCACTGCAGTGCTGAAAATCTGATAAAAAACATTATCAACAATTGTGACTTTTTATGACCTTCAGAAGCAAACCAGACCCACAGAGTGAAGATTGACTGTTTCCACATATGTTACAGGTGACAGGTGGGTGCACCCTTTTTCTCCGCTGGTTTCTTTTCTTTGTACCTGATCAGGTGCATCCCTCCCGCCTCCTCAGCATGCAGAGAGTGGAGGGAGGGTGGCAAACCTGGTGTTTAATTGTTAATTTAGACATTTAATTAAATTAGCATCACATCCTCAGTTTATCTTTAAAGAAAGCAGTCTTTTTATTAACATTTTGAAGCATTCCCTTTTATCCTTTTATCACTACATTTTTGTTTCACTTTCATGTTACTTCCCTCGTCCCCTGAGTCTGATCTGGGAACATAACAATATAGTTATTCCTGATGCCTGTGCCTGGATCAACTCCCCACCAAATCAGACAAAACGATTTACAGGACGCAGGCTGGAGAGCCTACATATATTTTTTTTCAAGCAAGGTTTGGCAGTGAGTCGTATGTTAGCCAGTTAAAACAAAGCAGCAGGAGATTTTTCTTCAGAGAGTTTTATTTTTGACGTTATCTTTTGTTGTTGTGGCTGATACTGTGGCAGCATCAGCAAAGAGAAAAAGAAACGAACAGACTGGAGAGCAGTGATAGAGCACGGGCTGAAACACAAGTCAAACCTGGTCGCAACAGAACTGATTCAAAACTGGTGCCGTTATTGTGCCTCCTCCTCCTACACTGGTATGAAAAATGTCTGTTTCGAGGCTGCACAATAAAATCAGCACGTCATCGGTTTCGGCAGATATCGGCTTTAAAATTAACTATCTATATTCTGCACAATGAATGAATATTACAGACACTGAAAAGTATTTCATGTCTCCATCTGCTGGTGGGCCGCCATGATAAGAGTATGTATGAATAATATGACGTTAAGTCTGTGTCACTGTGCAGTTATATTTCTGGGAAGGTGCACGTTAGGTTACAGCGTAGGGTTCGTGTCTATGCAAAGTCTATGCTGACGGTACGACATCGTTTCAACGCAGCAGAATAAACCCCAGTTAACATGTTGATGTTTTGCAGGAAATCACGTGCATGACTTCATTTCTGGAACAACGTTTCCATGGAATCAGCTGCGGGCTACGACCTGAGCCCTGTTTAATTTAGTCTGTATTTGTTTCGGCGAATTAGCACCATTAAAAGTTTTCTGAATGATCTATCAGCAGCTCCTGTTGCAGCGTATCCATGCATGAACACACACCTATCAGTGTATTACTGTGGGGCAGAAGAAAACCTTTCTCAGGCATGTTCTGCAGCAACAAGGAGCCTCTTTTTAATGATTTGTAAGCAGAGTTTTGGTTGCTAGATTTGCTGATGGTGTACGTCACACTGAATCTAAAAATATGTGTTTCATGTCTTTGTGTTCACATTTGAGTTATGACTCAGAGAAGGGGAATGATTTGGGATGAAAACTGCTCCAATTAGATAAAAAAAATCCTGGAAAAACTTCAGACTCAGTGATTCTCTACCTTCCAGCTTCGCTCCTGACGAGATGTAATCTGGTTCTAATATAAGAGGATTTCCCTCATTATCCTCCAACAGGAGCGTAATCCTGAGTAATTAAAGAGTTAAACATGAGAGAGACAATAGAGAAGAGTCTGTGTGTCGCTGATGAGAACACGACACAGTCTGCCCACCACTGCATTACATAATCCTCTGGATTATATAATCTTTAATATGCATCACGTGAACTCAACGCTCTGGACCTGATCGTGGTGCGAATGGTTTCTATTCATTTCAGATTGAAACAGCAGAATCATTTACAGAGCAACATGAAGTCTGAGTGTTTGATATTAATTACAACAACACTTTATTCCTGTGGTGCGACCGAGCTGTGACCACGACGGGTCAGAAGAGGCATCAAGATAAACAGCAGATTGATAACGATATAGGAAATAAAAGGAAAGACGTCCTCAATGTTAAAAAACAAACAAAAAACAACAACATATTTTCTCTCTAATGTACCTAATTTCATTGAGGACAAAGTCATGTGACATCTGCAGCCAGCGAGGGGCAGATTATTCTCTGAGCATCACATCATCATTACTGTGGAGGACGGAAGATCCAAAAATACAATAATGATAATAATAATAATAATAATAATATTTATTTTAAATCTAAATAAATAAAGACAAAGCAACTGTTTCATCTTTCAGTGAAAAAGTATTTCGCTTTAATTTAATTCTTATTTGAAATACATAAAATACTAATGAATCATTTTTATTTATTTTAAACTTAAATACAAAAAAACAAATAATAATAATAATAAATTAAATTAAGAAAAAATATATAATTTTCTGTCACATTTTATTAATTGATTAATATTATTTTTTGGTACATTTAATGGTATACTAATGTATTTATCAAATTATTTATTCATTTTGGCTGGTAGCTTCCATCTTCTATACATTACAACATAACCCAAAGTTAAAGACATAATATTAGATACTGAGGCTCTGGTCTGACGTTTGGTCCTCAGGTGTACTCACCTGTACAACTACAATTTACAGCTTATTTTATCTTCTGTAAAATGAAAACATCCAATGAAAATAACTAGAGCTGCAAGAATTAGTCAGAAAAGTAATCTGCAACTATTTTTTGATAATTTATTAATTGTTTAAGCTAGTTTTTAAACAATAATAAAAGCATTTGATGGTTTAAGCTTCTTAAACTTTTCTGTTTTTGCTTTATGTTGACTGTTGGAAAATTCACACATTGTGATCATTGCTCTCAGGAATGAGCACCGATTGGTTTCTGATCACAGGATGTCACGAGAACCGATACTTTGGTACAAGTTGATGCCAAAGTGCTGATAATGTGACAGTGGTAGGTACTGAGGATGCAAGTCATCTGGCACTGACAGGGCAGTATATACACCTACAAGTGTTCTAGGCTGCTGTTAAATGCCAAAGGAAGAAGAAAAAAACGCCTTCCAGCCCAGAAGAACAACAATTACACCTGGAAGACAACGACAAGTGCAGCTTCAGTAACAGCTCTACCTGATTTGTCAAGAAGTGGGTTTTTTTTTGTTAGTGGGAACGCTGCAAAGTCTACACTCTGCTACAAACACCAGCAGTGTGAAGAGGCGCTGAGCATCTAGTCTGAGGCTGCTGTCAGCCCTAGAGTGGTCTCCTTTGGTCTGAATCAGGGACTCATGTTGTTCCAAAGTTGTATAATTGCCTAGAGTTGGTTCGTGTTCTCATGGCAACATTTACAAGAGGACCAGATCAAATGCCTTGTGTGAGAAAGCTGCTCTTGATTGGTCAGAATTTCCATGTGGGAAAAATCCAGGAAGTAAAGCAAACGTTGAAGAAGAGTACACTTGCAGGATTGAACTGAACCAAACAGGGCAGGTGTGAAAGCACCCTTAACTACATTTCTTCAAAGTCCATCCAATCGCTGTTCAGACACTTCAGAGTCAATTTAAAGCAGGTGGACAAACTGACAGACTGATGCTGCTAAACAGTCAGCCTGGTCTCACCTGTCAGCATCTTGTTTCATGTGTTAAAGCTCTCTACTCTCAAACTGCACATAGAGAACCAGACAGAAGAGTTCATCTCACCCGAGGTCCAGTATGGGCGGTTTGTCTCGTCCTCGGCGGTAGCACAGGTACAGGTGAGGGTTGTTGATGAGGCCGGCGCTAAGCTCGGCCGAGTGTCCGCCCAGCGTCCTCTCGATGCAGGTGAAGCCCTCCGGCACTTCCTCCCCGAGCCCACGGGCGATCACCGCCAGGTCCGTCACCGACTCCACCGCTCGGCCCGAAGAGGTAGAGGAGGAGGATGTGGAGGAGGAGGAGCTGCAGGTTTTGCCATCCTCGTCCAGGGGCTTCCAGTCCCCCGCAGGGTCGAGACCTGCTACTACAAAGTAGTCCACCAGCTGGGGACATTTCTCCTCTGTCATGCCGTCTGTCTGCCCTCCACTGCAGAGAGAAAGAAGACAGAGTCCAAGGTTAATTAATCAAATATCACACGTTAGAGAGTTCACACCATTCCTAAATATATGCGGTCAAAGAGACAGGTACAAAATATTAGTTTAAAAAAACAGAGGCTTCAGGTGGTTTTCAGGTTGCAAACCATTTATATCCAAGGTACCCTGGGTGTGTTGGTTGTTGACGTTCTGGGACATCGTGTCAACTTCAGCCTGTTACATGCATTGTCTGTTTTCAAAATACACCTCTGTTTTCACAGGAAATGTACAGTTTGCATACAGTCTCTTTCAAAATAAAAGCACTACGTTGGTACAACATCGCAAATTGATGTTTTTTTCCTTCAACAACACACACATGGTTGGGTTTAGAAAAAAGAACAGGGTTTGGCTTTTGAATCTTACGGGACACAAACACCGCTCTCTCAGGTGAAAGCTGGTGTTTGTTGGACCCATCCACCATCCATCCCGCCTGCCCCACTTGGACTTTCGCCACCTTAACTTTTGTCGTTGTCCCGCCGCGTTTCCACCTGACGCTGCCAGGTGCTGTTAAACTTTAACAGCAACCAGCTGCATATCATGCCAACGTTGAAGGACGCCTTTTTACTTGGTTTCTGACACTGCAAGTCACTGCCCAAGCACCAAGCACTTTGGAGTGAGACCGGGCTCTACACAGCACAGTGCAGATCTCCAAGATGAGGCCGCCTGGGTTGATCGCAGCCACGCTAAATAATTCTTGTAATGAGTTGGAAATAACAACAATAAACACAATTAAAAGCTACATTAACTAAACTTGTAGCCGCAGCCGTGAGCCTTGAGTTTTTGTCATTATTTTTTTGGGTTGCTTTGCAGTGTAGGCAGATGATGCCAATGCTGGAACAGCAACTTTCTCTGCAGGATTCTCCACTATTGAATCAGATTTCACTGAAGAGACTTGCACGCACATCCGCTTTTACAGAACAGCCAATAGGAACGCCCTCTCTCTGAAAGTCCCCCGTCACAGACTGGATTTTCTAAAGCCTGAAAACAAAAACAGCCAAGAGGAGGAGCAGGAGTCTCGTGTTCTCTCAGACCAGATCTGCTCAAAGTTTCATTATGGAATTATAAGCCCACTGATGCTAAAATTCAACTGCCTACCTGAGCTTAATCACCACGTTGTCTAATTGTTTGTATCAGTGTTAATTTTTCTACTTCATGTCACGTTTGCAACTGCTGTTGAGTTTTTGATATTTTTCTGTCCTGTTTTTTATGTCGATAAAGTTCACCGAGGTGAGACTGAATTAAAACTGATGAGAGACACTGAAGAAACACAGCAGCTGCACACACACACACACACACACACACACACACACACACACACACACACACACACAATGACTCAGAGGTCAGACCAATGAGTCAAAGCCCTGAATCTCATCAGCCAATCAGAGAGGAGACAGAGCCCACAGCGCTCCTTTAAAATCTGACCAACATTTTTAGATCTTTACATAAATCCTCCGTTGTAGTGTAATCTAGTATCTATGTGCACACCATTTGTTGTCTTATTTATTTTATGTTTTTTGTGAAAAATTCTAAATAATTGCTGCCAAAAAGCTAATTTGAATTTAAGAGATATAAATGAGAGACGAATAGAGAGGCGAGAGCAGACTGGACATGGTGGTGTTGATTTACAAGATCAATACGTGATTAAACTGAAGAGCAGAGGACAGGCTGGTGTGTGTGTGTGTGTGTGTGTGTGTGTGTGTGTGTGTGTGTGTGTGTTATAAAAATAGGACATGCAGTGATGCTGTGAGATGATGAAAGCACTCTTATGTAACTGTAAATGTCCTTTGCCCTCTCTCACCCTCCATCCTCTTTCTTCTTCGCTGCCTCTCTCTGATGAAATGTTTACAGAGGCTGAGGGGGAATAAGACAGACGGACAGACAGAGAACCAGACACACAGACAGACGGACAGACAGACGTGACTGTGAATGAATCATAACAACAGAAACTTTGCGCCATCCTCCCAAATTTAAACCCAAATTCCTTCAAATGTCGAACAGAAACGTCAGATTTTAGGAGCACATGAGTAAATCCTGTTTATGAGCTGTTTGTCCATCACAGTAAATATATTTAAATACACACCTGTCTACAACCTGTTCTCATTATGTAACTGCTCTAACAGCGGCCATCCCAGCTGACATTGGGCGAGAGGCAGGGTTCACCCTGGACAGGTCACCAGACTATCACAGGGCTGACACATAGAGACAGACAATCATTCACACTCACATTCACACCTACGGACAATTTAGAGTCACCAATTAACCTGCATGTCTTTGGACTGTGGGAGGAAGCTGGAGCACCTGGAGGAAACCCACGCTGACACAGGGAGAACATGCAGACTCCACACAGAAGGGCTCCCACACCCTGGATCGAACCGGCAACCCTCTTGCTGTGAGGCGACAGTGCTAACCACCACACCACCGTGTCATGTAGAAACTATTTTCTTTCTACAGAATTACACTGAACAAAAATATAAATGCAACACTTTTGTTTTTGCTCCCATTTTTCATGAGCTGAACT
Source organism: Epinephelus moara (assembly GCF_006386435.1). Taxonomy (NCBI): domain Eukaryota; kingdom Metazoa; phylum Chordata; class Actinopteri; order Perciformes; family Serranidae; genus Epinephelus; species Epinephelus moara. The sequence continues at coordinate 41,975,630 of NC_065511.1, forward strand.
CAAAGATCTAAAACATTTTCTATACACACA
>NC_065511.1:41976334-42020492 GCF_006386435.1 Epinephelus moara
TGGTTTTCTGACCCCCCCAGACCCCCCCAATAAAGCAAAACTGCACATTTCAGAGTGGCCTTTTATTGTGGCCAGCCTAAGGCACACCTGTGCAATAATCATGCTGTCTAATCAGCATCTTGATATGCCACACCTGTGAGGTGGGATGGATTATCTCGGCAAAGGAGAAGTGCTCACTAACACAGATTTAGACAGATTTGTGAACAGTATTTAAGGGAAATGGTCTTTTGTGTGTACAGAAAATGTTTAAGATCTTTGAGTTCAGCTCATGAAAAATGGGAGCAAAAACAAAACTGTTGCGTTTATATTTTTGTTCAGTACAATCAACGACGTTGTCAATCCAAAGAAGGAAGTGTGCATCAACTGCTAGCTAAGTGGTTCACTTTCACACTGTGATCTGTAGCCTATAGTTCGGCTTTAGCTTCTAACTATCTTTGTCTTTTTAACCTGTTGTTGCTGCTGAGTCAGTTTGACATCCTGGATATATCCTTCAAACACAGACTGTAGACCCCTCTGTCTGCTTCTCTCTGGAATCACTCTTTCCAAAAATATGATCATATTTCTCCAGGGACTGCAGTTAGTGACAGTGTGGGCTCCATGCTTAGCGACACGTCAATTAAAAGCTATGCAAACATGAACTTGAAGTCGCAGCCGTGAGCCTTTAGCTCTAGTTGGCAGAAGGCTTCACTATTAGCAGTATTTTCTCTCCATCTCTGAAACGCTTCACTGATACTGACAGGAGTTTAATTTCGTTTGTTGTCAGACTCTATTTAGACTCTTTTACAAAAGTCTGTCTTGGTGTTTTGAGTTGCTCCGCAGTGTAGGCAGTTGATGCCAATGCTGGAATAGCAACTTTCTCTGCCACCGTTGAATCAGACCATCACCATCTGGTGCTTTTAGCGCAACTGAGCTAGTTTATGTTCCAGCTCAGCCAAGGAGGACGCTATTAATGTTTACAGCTCGCACTGTCACAACCACGAGCCTCTTGTCCATGTCTAGATGCACATTTGCTTCTGTGCAGGGATACGATCCCTGTCGCTGTAAGAGTCGGCTTCAACACTGTGCTCCTGGTTTAAAAACGTGACGGGGAGCAGTGTGCAGGGGGTTTTAAGTGGGCGTCCCCACTGTCACAGTTCTGTCTTCATCCACTAATCTCTACTCTTCCAGCACAGAATGCTGTCTCAGATTACAGCTGCATCATGGGTAAATCCCCGCAGCTCGCACACATTCAGCCGACTGAAAAAGAGAAAATTACAACTTGCATTCTGCTCGATTTAGACTCAAACAGCTGAGGACCAAAGACTGCTGCAATTGTGCAAAGACAAGATAACACAGGAAGAGCATCTCAAAGCACACAGGGTTTGAAACGTGGCTATAGGATGTTAAACTGGAGCTGTTCACAAAAATCACAATAAAGTCATTTTTGTGGAGAAAGTATCAAACATCTGCAGAAACCTCTCAAATTACTCCTGCAGCATAATCAGCTCCATCGTTCCATCCGAGTCTTCAACAAATACCAAACCGATCTCTGACTAATCACACCTCTTGCTTCTGATTAACCAATGAACTGTTTGGTCTAAAAAGACACCAAAAACCTTAAAAGAAGAAATCCCTTTATAATCTAAAGCACAAGCTGTCGTCTTCAAATGTCTCGTTTTGTTTGAACCAGAAGTTCAAAACAAAACCAAAATATTCAGTTTACTGTAATAAAAGATCAAGAGAAGCATCAAACTCTCACAGTTTAAAACAAATATTAGGCTTGTCGCTTCAAAAAGACAGTTTAAGACTCACTGAAATTATTTGATGATAAAAAGTCATACTTGTCTTGTAACTCTGAGTCAGTAGCTGCTGATGTGTCTGACGGATACAACATTTAATTTCCTTTCCTTCCTATGAACCAGATATTTCTTCCTGCGAGGGGACGATCGACTCGTCGCTGTCATCAGAGGGTGAAAGTGAGAGACGGACGATAAAAAGGATAGAGCGGAGGAAGTGGAACGAACGAAGGGGGTGAAAGGTCAGATGGCAAACAGGAAGAGGACTGGCAGCCTGCTTCCTGTTCATCGATGACTTCGTGGTGACAAAGCAGCACACGTGATGAAACACACCACTATCTCCTCAACAACACACAAATCTACAGTTGACTTCAGTCTGTACATCCACAGCCTCTGTGACGTGCACCAAAAACATCCTCACTGTGTACAAGACTTTACTGTGAATCAAGCAGTAACTGAAATTTGAGGCACTTCTGAATATCATCATTTGATTTCACCACTGACGGGTGGAGTCACTGCAGTCACTGAGGTATATTTAAGAAAAAGTGGTGTATACTGTGGACATTTTTCATTCTATGGAAGGAAAAAAGGCAGAAGTAAATAGTGCAGTATGAACACAGACTTCAGACGTCATTGGACACCGGTACACACACACTAAACATCCCATACAGTTAGAGGAAATGGTTAAAAGTAGAGTAACTGGGACAGGACAAATGGGAGAGCAAATGATCTGTTGTCAGGACAGATGTTGCTCAGCGACGCTGGAAACAAGACAGTGGTGCTTCCTGATGTTGTGTCAGGATGCCAGGTAGCTTTTTTGGACTGAAACTAGCTGTCAAATGGACAAAAGTTGAAGACAAACGTTTTGAACCAGAATCGGAAACCAAAAATTGCCCAAAAAAAAAGTACCTTAGTGCTTAGGTGCGTAAATGTCAGACAGCCTGTTTCCACAGAGGAGCCATTAACGGTCACCCAGCTATGCTCTCATCAAAGTCACCAGACTCCATCAACAAAAACATTAATTTTAGCTCACTGAACATGGAAGCTGCTAAACGACTGCTGCCTCGATGAGTGAGTTAGTTTAATTTATCGTGTAACTTTGGTGAATCCAAACTAACGCTTTAAACACCCAAGTCCCACTGTAACACTAACAAACTAACTGATGGAGGCAGCAGTAGATCAGCAGCTCCTGTGTTCAGGGATGTTAAATCACTGTTTTTCTCAATGGAATCTGGCTTTGAAGAGAGCGATATAACAGCCTTATATTCACGTTAGAAATCAATGTCTGACATTAAAGTAAAGCCGTGAAAATACTCTAAATTTAGTGTACGCTTAAACTGATATTGATTTTTTTAGGTGGCTAAAATATGTCTTGTTGCTGACCCCTCCACAGCAGCAGGTTTCAGACTCCAGTCTGCCTCTCCAAACTGGGGGCTTGTCACCTAACATCCACTGTATGTAACACACTGTCTATGGATACGTACCTCATACAACCCCACTTCAAAACATCTGAACTATCCCTTTAAATATAAAACAGAAATCTACAATAAAAATCATGTTATTACAGTATTTAAAAGACGAGGACGGACTGTTCAAACGTTCACAGCATGAAGAATAAAAGAATATGTGCAATAAGGATTTGCATTAAAAATAGCAAATTTCTTCAGTGCTGTAACATCATTAAATCTTCCTCAGTAAGCTGTAATACACAACAGTGTTGTTAAGGGTAAAAGCAATAGTCAGAACTTTTACCTTATTACTACTACTACTATTGGTTACTAAGTACAAACATTCATTTTTACTTAAGTACAAAAGCATTATCATCAAAGTATACTTAAAGTACAAGAAGTAAAAGTAAAATGCAGAAAGGCCCATTTCAAAATAAACCATATTACTGGTTTAGAATTTCTGATGAGCTAAGGTGTTCATCGCTTGAGTAAAAAGTACAATATTTGGTGTAGAGTTAAAGTAGAGGGGTGGGAATTATCAGAGGATCCATGATATGATATAATCACAATACTTAAGTCACGATACAATATTATTGTGATTTAAATATTTTGCAATACGCTGAGTATTGCGATAAAATATATTGTGATTTATGATCTTTTTTCAACTGTAAATTATGTCCCTGAAGGGAAAACTTTGTCAACATATGTTTCATCTAACAAATAAGATTAAGTCAATTCATCTCACTTCAGCCATTTTAATATGATATTGCCACACAAAAATATTGCAATACGATGCTGTTGATTTTTCCCCCGCCCCTATTAAAGTATAAAGCAGCAGAAAATGGAAATACTCGAGTAAAGTATCTCTACACTGAACTTCAGTGAATGACCTCAGTAACTTTCCACCACTAAGGTGAGTCCATGTATTGAATATTAGTGTTCCTCACACTGAGGCGCTCCAATGTTTCTTAAATAAGGCGGTGAAAGGTCAGTGCCTCGGTGTTTCGTCACTGAGGTTTCATCTCTTTTCTGTTCATCCTGTATTCTATAGTCAGAGTAACTAACCTCTGTCCTCTCCTCTACATGCATCTAAACGTCACCTGTTTCTTAAAGAAAACGTCTGCTGTCACCAACATTCACTTCATGTTCCACACAGAGGGAGTTGTCTGCTGAAGATGCAAAAATAAGAAAACGCCATTTTTAGCTGAAACAGCTGATTTCACCACGATCACTTCCCTTTTTACTGGGCCATGTGCAACAATGGAAACCACACACACAGGAAAGCCCAGAGAAATGCAGCAGATTTCCTCACTGACAGGGTGCACTACAGTACATCAGTTTACACTGTGTCAGTACATCCAGCTGCTTCCAACACCAACAACTGTTTCTTGTTTAAATGAAACAGAAAACGCGGCTGAAACGAATGATTATGATTATGGGTTTATATGTCGATTATATTTTTGATTGATAGATTGTTGAGTCTATAAAAATGTCAGTCAGTTTACAAAGATGTAAAACAAAAGCCAGCAAATGTTTTGTTCAACTAAAAACTTAAATTGTGTTTACAGTGACTTTAAAAGCAGCTTGACAACAAAATATAGTAAAGTTACAGACACAGCCGAACTATTTAAATCACTTGTTCTTGTCAGACCAGATATATATCCAACACTTCAGTATAAAACAGTAACTAATAACAGGTTTCTAAACGTTACTGCCCTCTCCCTCAGCGGAGTTCATTAGGCCCCTTTGTCACGTTTCAGCCCCGCAGCAAATGATGACATTATGGTCGTGTACTGGAGCGAGGTCAAGACATGATGTCGTCTGCCCTGAGCTGAGCGGTGATGTAACGTTGGAGTGTCTATGGTTTGGAGTTGACTGTTCAACTGTTTCTTTTAAATGCAGATTCATAGAAGCACAAAACTGTTGGTTTCATTACGTTAAAACTAACTGACGTGTCAGTCAGCTGTCTGCTCCGGTCTTCGTGGTGCATTCACGTGCAGTCGGGAGCCAACAACATCAGTGTGTCACTGCTCTAAAACACTTCTGTAGATACAATAAAACTTAAGTCATCTGTTCACACCCAACGCACCACACAACCAAGTGTTTTAAAACCCTACAGACTTGTTTTTAATGCCCAGCTCAGACCAAAGATTTGCAACAAGACAAACTGAAAGTTGCAACTACTTGTAACGCGTCGTTCTGTAACGTTCTAAAAACCTGCCGGTTCACAAACAGTGACCACGATGAGACGGTGTATCATCTCTAGTCAACAACTCTCTGTGCTTCTGATCTGTAACGTTGACAGGAAGTGACCACCATGAGACGGCGCATCATCTCTAGTCAACAACTCTCTGTGCTTCTGATCTGTAACGCTGACAGGTTTGATTTTTTTTTTTTTACTGTTTTTATGTGTTTATTGGTGAAACAAGGACAAATGTTCTGAGCTGATGCGACAAAAAAGCTTTTCCTCAGTGCTTAAACACCAAACACCACTATTCACATGTAATGAATGTACCATCAATGTACTGAAGAACAAACTGTACACACGCCAACATCATAGAAACACCTCTATTAACATAATTGTTTTTGGCAGATGGAGGGCAGCTTTGTTTATTTGAACGACACCTGAAGCACAAACAGGGAAAAGTAAGTAAGTAAGTAAAAAGGAAGTGAGAAGCCTGAGAGGAAGTCTTTCTCAACTCTATCAAATGAAGCTGTTATTAATAACAGCAGCAGCTGCTGAAGGCTGCAGCATTCATCCGCTATCAGCTGTGGTGTCCCTTAAACCACTTCTCTGTTTCCAAAACCTGAACTACTCTTTCTTTTGCCATCTTTCTTCACGCTTCAGTCTCACCACCCCGATAAAAACCCAACAGGTTTCCTCAGAAATCAGAGTATTTCTCCAGTTAATGATATTACCGACACTACAGGAGATAAAGTGTTAACACTGGGTGTGACTTTGCTGCACAGTTAAATGAGGAAACGGGGCCACAGACTGTCCAGGTGCAGCCTAATTAAAACGAACCGTGGCTGCTTTCTGACCAGAAAACCAACGTGTCTGCTGAGAGAAACAGAGTCTAGACCTGCATCTGCATTATTTAAGAGTTTTAACTGTCAGCCTGCTGGTTTGACCCTGTAAAAACGCTGCTCCCTCACCCCAAGTGTTCAACTCACAGTGAAAGGCATTGTCTCTCTGAAAGATTTAACTCATTCTAATTCATACAGTCCAATATCACAAACTACAATTTTGCCTAAGGGGGCTTTACAGCCTGCACAACATACGACAGCCTCTGTCCTTTTCAACCTCACTTTGGTTTAAAAATATCCCCCAAAAAACCCCTTGACAGGAAAAAAATAGAAAAAACCTCAGGAAGAGATCCTCCCTGGACGGATAGACGAGCAATGTCGTAGACCAACACAATAAAATTACAATACGGACAATCTACATGACTAAATAAGACTAATTAGGAGAAATTCACAGGAAGTCACAGTGACCTCGATCTTTTACCTACGACCATCAAACACTAATCAGTTTAATTTTGATTACACATGGACGTTAGTGCCAAATTTGAAGAAATTCCCTTGAGGTGTTATTGACATGTTGTGTTCACAAGGATGGGACAGATGTGTGTGTTCTTAATGGGAGAACATGCCGCTATTTGCTGCTACAGCCAGTGCAGAGACACGAGCCCCGTTTACACTGCACAGTACAGTCATTCACCCTCGCCATTCTTTGTAAAAGGTATGATCGTAGAATGGGTGGACAGAGTTGTCTCACCTTTAAGCCCACAGCAGAAGTAGTAACAGCACTGAATCAATGTCTGTGTAAAAGGAACAGCCCGCAGGACGGGACGAGTGTGACGTTTTGATGACATGTTATATGTGCGACCCACAGTGGGGGATCTAAAAAGCAGCTGGAAGCAGTTAGCAGCTAACTCAAAGAAAAAGAAGAGCAGCCAGAAATGTCTGCAAATTGGAGCTCTTTTCCCTCCGAGCAGAGAACAAGATCAGCCGCCATAGAACAGAGACGATTAATGATTGTTACCGCCATGTTAATGCTATTGTTGTTGTTCATAAAACGCTGCAGACAAGTATGTTACATGTCATACTAGAGGCCAACGCTGTTGTGTCACGTTCGTTACGCCTGTTTTGATTCTGGGATGCCGGCATGCTGTCTAAACTCACACACATGCTGCTGCTGTTGTTTGGTGCTGTGTAAAAAAGCAAAGACGGTGTAATGAAGGGGCTTTGAAGCGGCTCTATCACACAATCTGTGTGTAAACAAGGCGCCTGGGATGCAGGAGACCTGGAAACACTGACCAGCCAGAGCAGACTGGGCTTTTCTCTGGGAGGGGTGTGTAAAGAAACAGGTGCTAAAACAGAGCATCTCAAACAGAGGGAAGTGCTCAGAGGCAGCCTGAGGAAAATAAAGTGCTTTTTGAACATGAACGCATGTAAACATGTTCTAGTAGAAACCCAAAAATACAAGCATGAGCCTGAAAATGAGCAGAACAGGTCCCTGTTAAACTGTTTCCTGTGTGAAGTTAAAAGAAGACCTTTGCTATAAACATTACTGAGCACTCGACAGTGAAACAGGAACCTGTTCATATTTAACTCTGCACATATTTTGATGCTGAGCTTCCAGTTTCTTTCACCAGTGACTGCTGATTCTTCTGTTCTTATTCAGCTGCTGCTCAGAGGGGTCTTTGTCTCTGTCAGTCTAGTTGAACCGTTGTACGTACAAAACAAATAAAATCAGGTCGTAAGTAGGACTTTCTACGACCTAAAACCATCAAAGACCATTCAAACATACAGAGTTGACCTCTCACAGCTGACTGGAGCACATCAAACTCTGTGGCAGCACGTTACAGACTTTTTTTGTTGCTCTTATGTCAATAAAACATCACTGATTATATACTTTTATATTCTGAGTGTGTTGTTGCACCACGCTTAAATACACATTCATCTTAATGTTGCCAGCTCCTACTAGATAATGTATTAGTATAAGTATCAGCCTCTTAGTCATTTACTTTAAGTTATTTAAAAAGCGTCTCTGGTCTTGTTGTCTCATGTTGTCTGTGTGCAGTCCTACCTGAGAAGCTGTCAGAGTCTTTAGCTCTAGTTCTGACAGTTAATTTGAAAACCTGCCACAGGAAGTCAGTGATGCTGTGAGGAAGAAAAGTAACAGCGTTCAATTTCCAGTTCCTCAGCAAAGTGAAAAGTGATGCTGAGAAAGACACGGCAGCTTTTTACTGAGAACTGAAGGTGAACATCACCACCACAAAAACACTGCAGGGATGTCTGTGTGTATCTGTGTGTGTTTGTGTTTGTGTGGGTGTATCTGTGTGTATCTGTGTGTGTTTGTTTGTGTGGGTGTATCTGTGTGCGTGTGTGTGAGTGTGTATCTCCGTGCGAGATGGTACAGGGGCGTCGTGAGCCACAGTGGCTCTTTTGTCTCCTCTGGGCGTTTCAGTAACACATCAGCATCTCACACAGCAGCGACTGACATCGTCTCTCGACACGTTCAATGAGCACATTATAAGCGACATCACGTCACATGATCGATTCCCACAGCACACAGGAGCAGACACAACACATCACAACAGAAACGCAGAATAATGAGGCTATTGGTACAATTATCATTTAGCTAATCTCGGAACATACTTTTACTTTATACACTTCTTCCTATTTTTAATTTTATTTTACATTTTTTAAGTTTATTTGTTTGTTTGTTTTTACCTTTTATCTATTTATTTGTACTTATTTCTGTCTTTGTTAATATATGAAATGACTGAATTTGGTAAGTTAACCCTTTGAAACCTGAGCAAATTGTCTTGATTTCTTTTAAAACATGGGAATGCAGCAATGAGCAAGGAAAGAAGAAAGTACCAAACAAATTAACAAGAAAGCAGTAAAAATAAATAAATAAATAAATGAATAAAATTACAAATAAAACAACAACAAAAAAACAAGCAAACAAGGAAATGACCTGGGAAATTATATAAATGATAATAATTCTGCAACATAATTAAAAAATGTAATAATAATAATAATAATTATTAGAAATAAATTTTCCCAAGCTTTTTTCTTTTTTTAAAAAAAATTCTACATCAATCTTTTTTTTTTTTTTGGCAATTTGTGGGACACATCTTACCAAGTTGCTCACTGCCTTTTTTACCATGTTTATGAAAGAAATGGCATCAGTTTGCTCTGAAGTTCAAAGGTTTAAATACTTGCGAATGGCACCTGAAAGCAGCACAAGAATAATGATGTCATTCTGGGTTTCAAAGGGTTAATATATCCAAAAATATCTGCTGGTCACAGCAGCTTATAGATGGTTTTCTTTGTTTCATAATAATACAAGCTTCATCTCTTATTTCCCAATTATTTTTATTGTTGTTATTATTTAAATTTTTTAAATTATTATGTAATTCATTAATTTTTTCACGGCTTGGCACAATTCTTAATGTCGCAGAGACGTAGAGCCACATGTAGAAACAAGGCAACGCACATTAAGAGCACTGAAGATCGACAAAGTTTAATTAAACCACTGGAAAATACAGTAGTATGTTTGAGAAACAGGACGTGTGACCAGAGTCGACTCTGACCAATCATAAAGTGATCGCTCAGCGTTAATTATCTCCATCAGATGTTTCATCATCAGATTGTGAGTATTTTCATCACTTCCCTCACGTAACGCTTCATTCAGGAGAAACAACAGTCTGTGGTCACATCACAAAGTGCACATGTCACTGCTCATTCATTAAACTGCACTCAACAAACAAGCACAGCTCACAGCGCCGACGAACATCACGGTCAACGTTTTTTGTTTTACAGCAGAGTTTAAAGATTATACAGAGAAGATGGAGCAGAGCTCAGGTTGTTTGATATTATGAGGGATTATAGGACATTATAGTCTGAACATAAAACATATTCTTATATTATTATGACAAATACATAAGACTAAAAATAATAAGTACTGAAAACAACTCTTAGTTGCAGCCTTATAAGATGCAGCTCTTCTAACAAATACTAAAAAGCTCCAGTCAACAGTGAAACCACTAACATCTTCTGTGAAAGTCAAAACTTACCATAAGATGTTCGGCCTCAAATAACTACTGCCTCAGAAACACAAACAGGACGGGAACATGTTTGTCCTCACATGTGAAGACACAGAAGCCAGGTTTGTGAATGCCACCGAGAAAAATAACAGAAACACCCACACAGGAAAAAAACAAATGAGATGTAAATAATAAGCTATATTATCACTTTGCCACCCAGCAGCTGTTCCTGTAAACTGCAGGTGAGGAAGTGAAAATGATCTTTTCATTGACTTGAAGGAGCAAAGAAAAGCCTCTGCTTACAAGGACTTCCGGTCTGACAACATCTTTTAGTTTCGGTATCATTCACCACTCGTGTTGTTTGGTGAGTCGTTACTTTGCCTGCAGGCCAACCAAAGTGTGGGTGCTCAGCTAACTTTCATTTTAAATACACGTTAGGGGGAATTCCACCAGTGATGCATTCAGCCCACCAACAAACACTAAGTAAAACTGTACATATCTGAGGTAATATTCCTCTTTATGCTTTATGCTTCTACTGCTCCACATCTCAGAGGTAAATAATGTACTTTTTACTGCGCTGCATTTATCTGACAGCTTCAGTTACTGACAAAGGAAGATTTCTGCACACAAAACATTAAAATGTAAAAGTACATCAGCAACAATTAGTCCATGTAGCAATGAGTTTACTGACAGAAAATGAATGTGAAACTATCTTCATCTTTCATGTAAAAACATTTCATGGTTTCAGCTTCACAAACCTTTTATTTAAATAATGTTAATAATTGTAATGCCTCAGTCAGGCTGGGGAGGTGTGACCGTAACAGGTATACCACTGAGTACCGTCAAAAATACAGAACCTCCTCTTTCTGATAAACTCATGTTTGCAAGGTCAGTGTCCACTGGTGGATCAGCCGGGCTGACAGTGTGGGGATAACATGACAGGACTGTAAACAGCCGGCCTGCAACAGTAGAGAGATTGCGGGGAAAACATCACAAACTCTGTGAATCAAGGGTTGATTTGGACCAAACAAGAGTTGGTGATTGTCTGAACAGTTGACTAACCAACTAGATAATTAACAAGACTAAAGCAAGGTTTGTGCTTCTGCGTACCTACAACGCAGAGGGCTTTGCGGAGGCATTGCGTCGCTCTATGACCGACACGGTGACGCAATGTGCACCTCCAAAAAGTTGTACCCACGCGTTGAGGCAACACAGACCCAACGCAGACCGCAAGAGCTATGACTGGTCCTTCAAACTACATCATTTTCGGCATTTCACAAGGTTTCACTTCCTGCTGCAGTACCACATTTTCAAAAGTCGAGCCATTCAACGGGCGTACAGACCGGGAACTGCCCATTGGTTCGACAGCCCATTGTTCCGACCATATTAAACTCATTGTTCCGAAGTCCGTTCCGAAATCATCATGATGCCCTGTGGTTAAGGTCTGGTTAGGTTTAGGCACAAAAACCACTTGGTTAGGGTCAGGAAAAGATCATGGTGTGGGTTAAAATGAAAAAGAAAGTGACAAACACATAAGCCGTGAGCCTGCTCTGCCTCAAGCCGGTCGCGGCGCACCATACGCCCGCCGCGAGCCGTTCAGCACCGCGGACAGTCGGACTAATGGGATGTCGAACCAATGGGCTGTCAAACCAATGACATGCACCCGTACAGACCATTGGCGCAGTCGCCTCTCTCTTCCTCATCGTCATAACATTTGTAATAAGAGCATTTGTTGTTCAATGTCGATCATTTCGAGCTCCAACAACAGTCTTTCTCTCTCGGTCGCCATCTTCACTGTGACTAGAGCCAAGCCAGAAGATAAACAAACAATGAACGAGCAACGACCATAGACGTCACAGAGTCTAGGTAGGTATATAAAAGAACACCGCGCCCCCAATTGCTTTGGCGGGAATTGTATAGTGACATAGACCAACAGAACTATGATAGGCACACAGCAACTGCAGAGCAACTGAGTGCACATCAAGTGTACTCAGAAGCATAACGAAACTTTAGCTGAGACATTTTGGTGAGTTTAACCTTGTTTCTGTAGAGTCTGAATGAAGTCTGACATAATCATTTAAAGATGTCATAAGAGAGTGTAACAGTCATATCAGACATGTTTACACTTTTTAAACTTTTAAATACATTTTCCTGATTATAATTATATACGTCAATGCAGAACTTAAACTGTAACAGAGTATTTTCACAGTGTGATATTTGTACTTTTAATTCAGTAAAGGACCTGAACCACTAACGCTTCAGGCTCTGTTGTCCTGAGCTGAGCTCACTGTCCTCAGATGGTGTCTGGAGGTGCGGGGGCCTCAGTGCAGGCCGTCACAGACCTGCTAACATCAGGTTCAGATATTTAAAGCCTCCTTGGTAAACTCAGACCTCTGGGACAGTTTGTGGGTGTCCCCTAATCTCAGCCCGAGCTTCTAGAAACCAAATGTTTGACAGCAACACTTGAGCGTCTCTGCAGTAAACAGTAATTATCATCCAGGAGTGAGCGGCAGAACTGGATCACTACAGACGGACAGAGACAGACAGACAGACAGACAGACAGACAGACAGACAGACAGACAGACAGACAGAGAGACAGACAGAGAGACAGAGACAGCAGAGCTGAAAGTGGAGGAGCTGAGACGACTGCAGACTGCTGAAGGAGATTTAAATATCTGTCGTCTATATTTAGTCCGTCCACAGAGCGCCGGCTCACTTTATGAACAGCAGCATCAGGAGGACTGAGAGGACACGCAGCCGCTTTCCAAAATTACTTCACATGTGATGACGTAAACAACGACCAGAGGAATAAACAAACACAAACACACCGGCAGGAGGCCTATAAAACAGGTCTACACATGAATACGTTAAAGTGCTTCCTTCACACAGTAACTGTCAGTCATGATGTGAGCCACCTGCATTCATAATTAAACTAATTTCCTGCAACATATCTGTGCACTGATCTCTACACTCGAGGAAACGAAACAAAACATTTACAACTGAACAGTGTTATTAAAACTTGTCCTGTAAAGGTTTAAAACCCGAGGACTTAAAAATTGTTTGAATGTTCAGGTGTGTCACGACATAATTAAAGTATTTAGACACAATTCTTAGATTAAGACGAAGAAGACAATATACTGTATTAATTCCCGAGGGGAAATTAAATTTTTTCATCACTCTGTTGTCATATACACACAGGCCTGAAATACACACACATGTACAACCGGGACCTATACATGCATTAAATGGAGAGTTGTCTCCATCTGTCCTTGGACAGGCGCCCTGAGCATTTGGGAGCTGCATTGCTCAGGTGTACCTTGACAGCGCCCAGGAGGTGAACTGGCACCTCTCCAGCTACCAGTCCCTGCTCGTACAGGGATTCTCTGCTTCTCAAGCCAGGTCCCTCTGGACTGAGCTACTGCCGCCCCGTATTGTTAATATATAATAAGAGTTTCATAGACTCTTATAAGACTCTTCAGTCCTGCTAGCAGCTCTGTGAGGCTGCACTGAGACACAGCAGTGCTTTGAGCTAAATGCTAACATGCTGCAGGTCTAATGTTTACCATGTTCACCTTCCTGGTTTTGGGTGTTAGCATGCTAGCGTTACCAAATTATCAGCAAACCAAAGCACAGCTGAGGCAAATGCCTGTCAGTCTGATGAGTGGTTCTGCAGGTATTTGGCCAAAGCATTGTGACGTAGGCACGGATGATTCCAGCTGCATCTTTACCAGCTCTGCTAAATTTGGGCTCCTGTCTTTTTTACAAGTTTTGGTGGTGCTATTTGTGTTTGGCTTTGTTCGGTGGCGGCAGTGGCTGTGAGTCACTCATCAGGATGAGAAAAACAACTCACTAGTCTGTAAACTCTTCTTCGGCAGACTTCTGCTAGCTCGCCAGGTGGCAGATCTCTAATGTGAACATCGAGGATAAGGTGAAGAAGAATGAACACCGGCTGAACTTGCATCCTGTTACAGGCTTTGGAGAAGAACCTGGACTCTGTGCTGCATCAACAGGATATCAGGAGCTGTAATGTCCCACAGTTACTATAGAATAATAGTAAATGTAAAATACAGATGTGTTTCAGTTTTGGGAGTCAAGTTATGGAATGAGCTCAGTGCTGATTTCAGACTGTGTAGCTCTCTGTTGACTTTGAAAAAAGCCTTAAAATGCAAAGTAATTATGGATCAAAATCTAAAAGAATTGTGGATTATAATTTAGAGTATAATGTATAAATAATTCTTTGGTATAGTTGATGCCTGGGCCTTCAGCCTGTTCCTTTTTCAGACACTGACTGTGACAAAAATTTGTGTGAAATAATCTTTGTTTGTCCAGATGTATGTAACTGAAATAAAAATTACTGATTGATTGATTGATTCATTATATTAATACAATGTGAAATACTTCCTCTGCTGAAATGTTTTAATTGATAAAAGTATATTTTGATTTTTACAGTTTTGTCTCTGTCTCAGATGAGGTGACCTCATAGTGGGGAAAAAATCAATACAGCAAAGTATCACAATTATTTGCGTGGCAATGCTGTATGGCTCCACGGGCTCCACGTACCTACTTTTTAATTCTATAAATAATAATAATAATAATTTTGCAAATACAAATTCAACTTGTGGTCGCCTACCAGAACAATTAAATATATTGCTTTTCCAGTCTGAGATTCATTTTGCTGCAATTAGCGTGAGACTCAAAACTTTATCTTACTAAACAAAACAGATGTTGACAAAGTCTCCCTTTCAGAACATGAACTGAAGTCGGGAAAAAAAATCACAATGCCATATAGTGCTATAGATTTTATCAGAAACTGTTTAAAATTGCAGTAATATTATATTTGGACTTAAATACTGTGATAATATCGTATCATGAAGTGTCTGATGATTCCTACCCCTCAGAAATACAGTACACATGAAAAATACAGTAGATCTCTGTATGTATGTGTCTCTGAACTGCACTGAATCTTAAAATTAAAAAACTAAAGAGTGATATATAACAGTACCTAAAATACAGAACATACATCATATATGTAACAGAGGGCACAAGCAGGAAGACACAAAGATGGACGACTGTTCAAACTGCTGCAGAGGGGTTTCAATGGACGTCCTGAAACTGGAGCTCAGCAGATAAACCCTGTGTGTGTGTGTGTCTGTCTGTGTGTGTGTGTCTGTGTGTGTGTGTGTCAGGACGCAGGTCAAGGTGGCTGCTGGAGGTTTGCAAGATCAGCAGTAAGCTGGAGGTCAGTGGTGGATGGAAGTGCTCAGATCCTTTACTTCAGGGAAGTCACAGAGGCCTTGTTCAGACTGCCAGCCTTAATCTGGGTTTAGAATATTCAGATTGTATCCAGACTGATTTTATAAAGTCTGGACAGATTTAAAAAACACATTAAATGCCATTTTTGCTGATCTGATCCAAACCACATTTGGAAGTGTTTTGAAATTTGATTTGAATCGTGATTTTAAATTAATCTTTTGACAGCCCGACTCACAATTATTGACATTATATAAAGCAAAAGTTTGTGAAGCTGGAACCATGAAATGTTTGTACAGGGAAAATGATTTCAACCATCAAATATCTTGATTTATAAAGTAACTAAAACTGTCAGATAAATGGAGTCAAGTGACAAGTTGAATATTTTCCTCTGAGATGTAGAGGAGTAGAAATATACAGTACAAGTACCTCAAAGTTTAGTGAGATCTTCTTAGTGTCATTTATTTTGTTTGTATTCTGCAAAACCGTTTTTTATATTTCAATTTAATTTTCTTTTATTTCTTAGGCTGTTTTATTTCTGTTTTCTGGTTTTATGCCTGTTGTATATTCTGATTGTGCACATAAGAAACTAAGGTTATCTGCAGTTTGAAATACATCCAGTTAATTTTCTAAATAAAACCTCCAACCTTACAAATAAATAAACGTATTTTTATAATAAGGACATGTGTGTTAGCTAGATGCTGTATGTGTGTGTGTGTGTGTGTGTGTGTGTGTGTGTGTGTGTGTGTGTGTGTGTGTGTATGTGTGAAGGGGTTTGGCAGAGAAGCAGGAAAACACAGAGCAATATTCTGTCGCAGATGGTGACTGAGGACGGAGGCCGGCTGCAGGCCAACATGACCGAGAGCTACTGCGGGGGACAGAAATGGAATATAATATAATCAGTGTGTTTTCTTTAGTGTAAAAAATCACCTGACAGTAAGAATCATTGTGTTTTCGTTACCTCAGAATGAGTTGTTTAAATCTACATAGGGAGCAGGTGCTCATCTACGGAGATCGCCATGTTGCACTGTTTCTACAGTAGCCCAGAACAGACAAACCAAACACTGGCTCTAGATAGGAACATTCACATTTTAGCGTTAGCGTTTTTAACATGAAACTGCTTTATTCCATGTTTTTAAATCAGCTGGTCGGTTTGTTTTGGAGAGAAATAGACCTCTGAGGATAATTCAGCTCCTGGTAAAAACCTCCTCAAAAATAAACACTGAAGGAATTCTACCACGGAAGAAGTTTCAGCTGGTTGCAATCTGCAGTCCTCACCACTAGATGGCACTAAATCCCTCTAAATCTTTAGTCACTTAACCTTTAAAATCTAGATGATTATATTGAGTGATTTTATGACCACTGGAAACCACTAATTGAATATGGCGATCGCCTCCTCCCCTCTGGTGAGGTGGTACCGTAGAAATTAACATCTCTGCTGCCTGCCCACCACACACACAGCCAGCTACTCAACCTTGGGAAGCTTTAGTAGACCATCAAAATGACTCTGATGCTAGTAAGTTGTTTTTTTTTTAATGTGTATATGTGTGTATATATATATATATATTTCCACTTATTTAAGTACCTATTTTTCTATTTATTTTGTCTGTTTATTTACCTTTTTATTTATTTATTTATTTATTTATTTTTACCTCTTTTCTTTCTCCTCTGATTATGTTTATATTTAATATTTAATTATATGCTACGTGGTTCAGCTCACTTTGGGAAGGGGTCTATGGAACAGGGAGGGTTGGGTGGGAATTCAGGATGGCTATTAAAAGTTAAAGCAATCTTATAACGGCTGTACATTTAACAGTATGGACTACTGTTACTTTTCTCAGCTATGTGAATTTGTTTTTTTTTGTGTGCTTATTTTATTAGTCAACCCAACGAACAATCTATTACTCATTGGAATACTTACATATTTTTCAAACTACCTCATTTTGGATTGTGATCTACAAAAAAATAAGTCCTTGTTTATTTTTTATTTATTTATTTTCCTGATTTTCTATTCCTTTTTGTGTATGATTGAACCGACAGTGAAATGTATAACTTGTTTCAGTTCAAATTCAATAAAAAATTTGTTTACAAAAAAAATTAAAATAAAATCTAGATGATTATACTTATGATTATATCAGTGCGGAGCAGCTGACGGTGTTGCCAGGCAACAGTAAACATTCTAACCCTTGAGGCTAACGTTAGCTAGCATACTGCTGTTGACAGATAATTTCCTCTATTACAGACAAAATAAAATATATAATCAAAATATATTCATGTTGAGGGGCAATTAGCTCTCAAAATAACAAACTTTTTGCCACTGTTGTCTCTGTTTCCATGGAATCACACAGGGTCTGACTAATAACAGGACAAGATCAGTCACATCAGTAGACTCTTATATGTAATGAAACCTAGATTACTGTTCCAGCAAGTAGGTCAAACCATAGCAACGACCTGCAACAGACCGGTTTTCTAGTCCCTGCTGAGTCCGCCATTCAACATGAGCTTAATACTGCAAACCAAATAAATACTGCAGATATAAACACACAACTGCTCAGCTAGCTCGGCCTTGTTACGACTAAGACATCTGATGACAAAAATAGACGACGTGTGTTCTCCATTTTCTCACCCAGACTCATTTAACCCTCCTCTTTTGTTTTTATCGATGCAGTCTACTTTGTTTACATCTGTGTCCCCATGAGATCATGTGAGGTGGTGCATTCATGCTCCGTCTGGCACAATAATCTTAAAAGGATAGTCTGGATTTCTTGAAGTGGGGTTTTATGAGGTACTTATCCATAGTCAGTATATTACATACAGTAGATGTCAGTCAGCGCACCTTCAGTTTGGAGAAGCAGGCTGGAGTCTAACATGGAAGCTGAGCAATGAACTGCTGTTGATGGGGACTGCAACAAAACATGTTGTAGCCACCTAAAAAAAAACCTGTAGCAGTTTAAGTTAACACTATACTGGGAGTATTTTCACCGCTTGCCATCACACAGGCTGTTTAGATGGGGCAGTCGTTACCAGTTTTAGTTCCTCATCTATGCTCTTGTCAAAGCCAGATCAGCAGCTCCGGTGTTCAGCAATATTAAATCACTGTTTTTCTCAGTGGAGTCTGGCTTTTAATTTACCTGTCAGAAATCACTGTGTGACATTAAGGTGAAGTAGTGAAAATATTCTGAATATAGCGTTCACCCTTCCACAGCAGTAGATCTGCTTCTCCGACAGGGGGCGTGCCGCCTGACACCAGCTGTATGTAACACACTGTCTATAGATAAGTACCCCACTTCAAAAAAACAGAACTATCCCTTTAATAATATCCTGCAGCGTGCGATGCGCCATTACTTTCAGATCTTGAAGTGAGTACGTGGGATTAGAGAGAAAAACATCTGAGAGAGTTCTCGTTATGTGTGTGATGCATCTGATTCCAAAATCAGTCAGGATTTAATACCGCTGTTGTTTAATTAAGATTATTTCAACTTCTTCAGAAAATAAAAACACTGCAAAAACAATAAAGGCGTCTGACTTCTAGCAAAGTGATATAAACTAAGAACACTGCAGCCTGACTTTGTGTGCACACCCTTCAGGAAATATTCATGACATATAATACTAGAAATGTGTAACGGGGTGTGTAGAGGTCCTCAGAGAGTTATGAACTTCGAGGAGACCCCTGTTTGTCGAGGATGTTACGTAATCTGATGGAGTCAGTGAACGCAGCGCAGGAGGAATGTCAAGGAGCGAGTCGGAGTGTTGATCTAACAGTTGATTTTATAGTTTTTGTTTCCTCCCACAGAACAGAGGAGACATGCAGGGGAACTGAACTGGAAACGTGTTTGTTCCCAGTGCATGCTGGGACATGCTGCAGCCCCCCCGCGCCCCTGAACAGGGCCATCTGGTACTGAGAGTGTCGCTGTTCATCATCTGTATGACTCGGTGCAGAAGTGTTGCAGGGATGAGGGAGACAAACCTGCTTTTTATATTTTCAGAACACTAAAAAGATTATTAATTCATTCACAGCATTTAAGGTGATTAATATATGTGTATATTTTGAACAGTTCTCAGATACAGAGCTGAAGGGCTGGGAACGAGGGGTGGCATGAGGGCAGGAGAGCAGACTGGACGGGGTGAACGGGACGTATCGATGGCAGATTGAGTGAATATTGACATGATGAAAGAACACTGGAGGCCGGTACAGTGAGGGGGCAAGAGAGTACAACAAAAGGGTACATAAGGGTTCTTTCCTTGCCTGGATCCAGACCTTTAAGTCCGCCCACAACTGATTCACATTCACAAGGTCACAGTGACCTTTCACCTTCAACCACCAGAATTTTATCAGTTCATTGTTGAGTCCAAGGGGGGCTGTCAAGTTGTCTTACTTTGGTCTGAATCAGGGACTCATGTTGTTCCAAAGTTGTATAATTGCCTAGAGTTGGTTCGTGTTCTCACGGCAGCATTTACAAGAGGACCAGATCAAATGCCTTGTGTGAGAAAGCTGCTCTTGATTGGTCAGAATTTCCATGTGGGAAAAATCCAGGAAGTAAAGCAAACGTTGAAGAAGAGTACACTTGCAAGATAAATGTGACACTTTCTAATGTCACAATGGAGGGACAACTACGCAGGTTGATTTTAGCGCTGCTCATCGTGGACTATATTGCTGTCATTGTTCATTTTAGTCAAACCATACAGTTTGAAAACGAGGCGCGGCTCCAACTAGAAAACAATGTTTTGATGCATTGGATGTGCTGAATGTGCATATTAAGGCAGTACAGGAGGAGGTGCACATTAATAATCCTCCAGGACTGTAACATGCTCATGTTTAACCCAAACAATGTGTCATGTGACTGCAGTTGCTTCACATCCAGGTCGGAACACCTTCTCACCACAAACCAACCGCACCAGAGTTCCTTTGGAACCGGACTGAGACCACCTCTTCAGGAAGGTCTCAGTCTGGTTGTTTAGGTGCACACCTGAGTGTGATTGCTGTGTTCACACCTGCCCAAACAAACCACACTGAGGGGGCAAATGAACTTGAGTTTGACTGAACTGAACCAAACAGGGCAGGTGTGAAAGCACACGATAAAAAATAACCCATTAGCTTTGCAGTGGGACTCAGTTAGCCAATCAGCACCAAAGATGGGACTAACACCGTTGTTGGTCTGTTGTCAAGCGTTGTCAAGTGGTGTGCCGCAACCAGTGAGGAATAACAGATAGACGCTGCTATTCAGGTTGTTCTAAATCAACACGTTCTCTCAATGTTGCCTGACATCATAGTTTGTTTTTACTTCACTTCACTGCCTTTAAAAGCCTGGTAAAACAGGTATGTTGGCATGGCTACGCATCAGTGTGGACTTAACGAGATGTTTGATTCAGGCGAATACATTGGTCCCTAGTGATCAGTTTGGTGAATCAAATCCCCCTCCCCCAATGAAATCAGGTAGGCGCTGTTTAGACGACAACGGTTTCTCTAAAAACGGAAAAGTCTGTCCTTTGCGTTTTAAAAAATTTCTGCGTTTATATGACGACGTTATTGAAACGATCCCCGTTCACACAGAGCCGCAAAATCTACTGGAAACGCTGTAGTATGCACGCCAGGCCAATGGGTGGCAGTGTAAATTTGCAAAGCAACATCATGGCATGACGCCATGCGCCTGCGCTGAAGCGCCTTCCTCTACAACGCGGTGATTACAAACCAAAACAAAGAAGACACAATGGCGAAAGCATGCACCGATAACTTTGTCTGGATGGACGACGAGGTGGAGTTGCTACAGTAACAGATCTACACTTCACTTCAAATCAACAGGGTGAGTAGCACAAACAGAGCTCGGCATTGTTGTTGTGACGGTCGGCATGCCTAGTGACTGGAAGCGTAATGTGCATGTGTGAAAAGTCTCAGTTTTCAGAAGAACTGCATATTGCAAGTTTACATGACAACAAAGATGCCGCCGTTTCCAAAAAGTTGCACTCTGGAACCCGTTTTCAAAACGTTGCGTTTCCAGGCACCCAAAACGCTGCTGTCGTGTAAACGATCGGCCAAAACGCAACTTAAGTTTACTGTTTTCAGTTGAAATCATTGTCGTATAAACGAGACCTTAGAGTGGACGCCATGTCAGACTGAGGATGGAAACAGAGTGAGGTGACATTTCTGTCTGATGTCAGCCAAAGTCTTTCCTGCTTTGTATGTTCTGAAGAAGAGGGGATGTAATATATAAATGTTTGTACCCAATAAACAACCAAATCTTCTCCTCAGAGACTCTGAGGGTCTCTCTGTGCCGAGTCTTCACTCTGCAGCGACAAATTCTTTACAAGAGGCGACTCGTCCTGACAGTTATCTCAGGTATCCTGATGTCTGACAGCACAGGTATGTTTAACACTGTTCACCTGCAGACCGTGTGTGTGTGTGTGTGTGAGACGTCCTATTCTCCTGTGTGTCACCACATATCAACACACTCAACTTCAGTCTGAACCACAGGAGGAGAAGATCAACAAACATGGACGAATGAAAAGTAAACCGAGGCCTGAGGGTGTCTAATAACAGATCTGCGTCTGGTCTGTGAATCACAGCAGATTCAATATCTTCGGGAGAGTAAAGTAGGACTGTGTGTGGAAAGAAGCCTGTAGCGACGTGTTACTGTCCCAAGTCCAACAAACACACTGACGGGAGAAGTACTTGGATACTTGACTGCTGTAAAAATACTAATACCACTCTGTGAAAATACTCCATTGCAAGTAAAAGTCCTGCATTCAAAACCTTTAATAAAAGCAGTAAAATGTAGTTTAAGTACTTAAAGTAAAAGTGTGTTTGTTGCAGTAAAATGTTCAGCAGTGTTTTCCCACTGGATCAATATTATTGCTGCATAAATGTGTGTGTTGCATTTTATTGCTGTGGATGTTTGAAGTTGTGCCGCTGTAAAAACAAACCAGTTTGATGTTAAACCAACAACAGGCTGGACTGGTACACTAAACTTTACAACGAGGTGTCACACTTGACTCAACAGCTGCTCCAGAGTGAAACATACTGACAAAGCCTCCCAACAGCAAACAGGCGTTCGATGTTCGTGTGTAACATCAGAGCTCTCTGTCCACACTGAAACTCATTTTTTGCAACCACTGCTGTACTAAAAACACAGCAAACCCTATTTTTGGCTGTTTGACTGTTTTCCAAATTTGCAGACATCTTCAGCTGCTGTTCTTCTTCTTTGAGTTAGCCGCTAACTGCTGCAAGCTGCTTTTTAAATCTCCGGAGAGCGGAGGGTCACACAGATAACTTGACGTCAAAACGGCACATCTGCCCTGCCCGTGGTCCCATTCTGTGGTGATGCTGGTTTGGCACTGTTACAATCTCCACTGCCCGCTAGAGGCTAAACACAATGTGCGCTGCTCTCCCCCTCCTGCCTGTACTGAAATTTGATCTCTTCATGTTGCCATACTCCCTTCAGGGCCTATCAGACACTATTAGCAAGGGCATGTCTCTATGAATGTCGCATGTTCTCCCCGTGTCAGCGTGGGTTTCCTCCAGGTGCTCCAGCTTCCTCCCACAGTCCAAAGACATGCAGGTTAATTGGTGACTCTAAATTGTCCGTAGATGTGAATGTGAGTGTGAATGGTTGTCTGTGTCTATGTGTCAGCCCTGTGATAGTCTGGTGACCTGTCCAGGGTGAACCCTGCCTCTCACCAAATGACAGCACACCTGCAGGACCCCTGACGGGATAAGCAGTAACGGAAAATGAATTAATGTTATAATGATAAAAGCTGGTTCGATCAGTTTGCGTTAAATCAACTAAATCAAGCCGGTTTAAGCTGCACATCGGACGGGACAAGTATCTCAATTATCAATATTGTGGGGTTAATTTACCCTGGAAATCAAAAGTTCACGCAAGAGCACAATTTGAATTTGCTCAGCGAGTCACTCTGGCAATCAGTAATGATGCTCATTACCCATGCCGTTGGAGCCGAGCTGCACCAATCACATCGGTGTATCTGATATAGGCGGGCCAGAGGCGAGCTAAACAGATGACGACAGCGCTGCGACGACGAAGTCCGGAATCAGTCAGTAAACATTGCAAGATGGCTACGGATGAACACCAGTTGTTTGAAACGGCTTTGGCCGCTACAATGAACGAGTTAGACTTGGCTTTTTCTCTAAAAGAGGAACAGAAGACGGCGCTCGAATCTTTCATTTGCAAGAAGGACGTCTAATCTACCAGTTAGCTCCGCTTGCAAGAAGGACGTCTAATCTACCAGTTAGCTCCGCTGGTAGCTAAGTGTATACTTCACCCGGTGTATTGTTCTGATTGGTCGTAGTGTTATCCAATTGCGTGCAGTGATATTTTCAAATGCATGCTTGGTGCCGCCCCTCGAGTTGGACCATTTGCATTACTCATAGCCAGACCCTAAATCTTTCTAGATTTGGGTCTGGATTTCCAGGCTAGGGTTAGACTAGGGTTAACAAAATATTTACACAATGAGATTACTGATAAATAACCATCCATCCATTCAGAAAAACAGTTTTCAGCTTTGTGACGATGCATTTTCCAGCTGATCCAGGAGGGTTTTTAAATTATATTAAATAAATCACTGCTTTAATACATTAACTTCTTATACGTCTTTAAACTGAGTGAATGAGAGGCCTGTTGTTGTTGTTGTTGTTGTGGTGGTGGTGGAGGCGGTGGTTAAATCCTCCCACTGATGTTTGATGTGTTGAACACTCCTGCTGCTAAAAGGCCTCCAGAGGAAAATAATCTGCCTGTTTCTCCAGACAAGCGTCCCATAATTCACAGAGGCAACACAACCGCCGTGAACACTGGAGGATCGTAGAGGAAATGTCAGGTTCAACAGAGACGCTCTGACCTGGATATCTGTCGTTTTGTCTCTTTTACATGTAAACATGCCTCATTTCTTTTGTCTCTTATTCTGTCAAACACTTTATAAATGAAGCTTACAATAATTTTTATTGAATTATTAGCTGCACAGTATTTTAGAGTCGTGTCAAACATGAAACTGAAACACATAAAGTTGATTTTCTGGTATTCACAGACATAAAATAAAACTGTCTTCACGGGAGATAAAAATGGATTTCATGGAGACTCTCTGCATCAGTAACAGCTGACTGAACACAACCGCACCATGATGAAAATGTGTCAGCTCACTGACACTGAAACACAAAGACAACACTCTTAGAAAGCCGAGAAGTCCGACGATTTACCTTCAATGTGTTGACAGTTTGAGCATCAAACTCATCAGTCCATTCTGATCAGCAGGTGTGGGAAGGAAAACTGTGAAAACCTCTTTATGTTCAGGTCTGATGCTGCGTTCACATCACATCACGCAGACTGTTACAACAAGCAGGGGAGTTAGACAAAACTGTTCCAGACACCTCGCTGTTATTGTGATATATCGTAAAAGTCTCATAATTGCTCGGCAAAACAAAAACTACAGAGAGGTCAATAAACTCTTAGGAAAAGAGCTGCAGAGCCACAATCACTGCATGTACATATAAACCATCTTGAACTACTGCGATCAGCTCACATGTTCACAGAGGAGAGACACATCTGTGCAGTTGAAACTCGCTTTCCAACAGCAGAACGAGGAAGATGTTTCTGTGTGCAGATTATAGGACATATAAAGCACTTTTCCACATTAAAGGACAAAACATTATTCACACATCAAAAGTCTGGCCATCAGGAGCGACTCAGGATTCAGTGTCTTGCTCGACAAGGACACTCTGACATGTGGACAGGAAGAGCCGAGGAACAAACCACCAGCGACTGTGTGACTAATGGACGCTGTGCCTTCTGAACCACAGCTGCTCCATCATGTTAAACAATCAGAGCGATGCTGACGGCGCTGAACTGCAGCATGATGTCGAGTTTGAGGTCGATCTGAAGTGAACATGAGGATTTATTGAAATATAACATGAGCTGTGATTTTAACGCTCTTTTATCCAGTCAAGAAAAATAAGATTTTTGTTGTTGTCTCGGCTCATTTTTTAAAAAAAAAGAATATTTCTGCTGTTGAATAATCTGATTTAATTTAATGTCCAGTGTTGGAAAATAGGTTTACTTTCCTTTATTGTTAACAAATAAATAAGGGACTGTTCTATATTTATCAGAGGAGGAGGGAAGCTCGGGTGTGACTGGGTTCTTTGTTTCGTTTTGTTTTTTTTACCCTCCCCGAAGCTACACATATGTTTTCCTCGAGCCTCTCTGAGTGCCTGGCGGGAAATGCACGACCCTCCCTGCACCGGAAATTAGTTATTAGATTTTAAAAAACTTACCCTTTCATATTTGAAAGTTAAAAGTTAAGGTTTTTTTTTTAATTTGGCCAGTGTTTTTAAAGATTATTTGGGGATTTTTTTGCCTTCATTTTTTAGGACAGTCTAGGCGTGAAAGGGGGAACAGAGAGAACCTGCAGCCGCCGCAGCTAAAACATTGGCTTCAAATACGGGACACCTGCTCTACCCGCCGGAGTCGCTGGGCGCCCCAATTTGGCCAAATTTGAGGTGAGGTGAAATGTCACTGTCAACCATTCCTCTCACATAATGCATTCAGGGACCATTGGAAATTTGAAAATACAATGATAACAAGCCGTCCAAACTCGCTGGTTTGGAGAATATGTTATCTTAGAAATCATCTGTAAAAATCTGTATGTCCCTCCCCTAAGCCACAATAAAAAACAAGACCCAGTGCTTTAAAAAATAATTTGACATGCCTCCCTCTTTTTGCATCGCCCCCGCTCCTCTCATCAATACGCAACAGTCCCTAAAGATTTTTTGTTTGAGCTTTTATTGAGTGTTTCAAGGGTTGAAAACCTGCTGACAGTGTTTGTGTTTCACCCTCCTGCACAAATCAACAGTCAGATAAATGCACCAGAGGCCCTGCACACGCACACACACACACACACACACACACACACACAGAGACGGACAGACAGACAGACAGACAGCTCCTCCTGTTCACCTCCTCTCAAACACCCCACAGTCTGCAGGAGGCTGATGGAGACAGAGCTGCACTGCAACAAACAGGCCCGAGCTCCAACAAACCGAAACCCCCTCTATGTGCTTCCATTATCGGACACAACTGTGCACGATTTTATTTCATTTGAGTCCAGAAACGTTTCCGACTTTAAATCATCCGGAAACAAACCTGTGGTGTGAACAGTCGCAGCGGTTAATGTGTTAACGAGCGCTGCGTCGGTTCACCGTGACAGGCGATGGTCGCCTGCAGCTGCAAGGCAATTTAAAGCCCGGAGTCAGCAAGTGGGAGGGTTCCATTATCGGACGCACAGCCGCCTGGACTCCAACAATATTCAGTCTCAATTATTTCGTGTGTCAGTCTCAACATGTCATTTAACACAGGGACAGGCTGTTCTCCACTCGTGTTTACACGGGTTAGAAATTTAATATCAATAAGCAAACATGAGCGCGTCGGAGGCCAGTGAACGCATCATTAAAACCACTATAACCGGATGAAAGCACACGGTGCTCGGTGTCTCCGGTGGACTCGGTCTGATGTGAAAATATTTCGGGGACAAAATGAAGAAGCGCTTCGGAGGGAGGCGTGTCCGACAATGGGCGCACCGAGGTTCCCGTTAAACGCTATAACGTTTGTTAGCTCCCCCGGGTTAGCTAGCGTTAAACAAGCTAACCGGGCGAGCTGGTTTCAAACGTCAACAGTCACCGGGTCCGTTAACGCGCGAGACAGAGTCGGTAACGGTGAAATAATGTGACTCGTACCTTGTTGTCTCTGCTGGTTTTTCCCACAGATAACTGGAAGGATCATGTTTAGGTCATTCTCTCACATGTGACGTCCATGTTTGCTGTCTGCTGCGGCGTCAAGCTACACATAATAACACTTCCTGTTTCCGGTCACAGGCTTCAAAATAAAAGCCCTGTTGACAATAGTTTGGTGGAACAGACCCTTAATATTCATTATTACTGTTGATTAAGAGTCATTTTCTGCACTTTTGCTATTTTTAATGGTGCTTTTTAAAAAAATAATAAATCATTTATAATTAATATTACCTTTTATATCTTATTTCTCTTTTTTCCTTTCTGTATCCTTTATTATGTTTTATATTTTATTGCTCTGTAAAGCACTTTGAATTGCCCTTGTGTATGAAATGTGCTTTACAAATAAAGCTGCCTTGCTTCATTAGTAGTATTAATTAGAAGTATTAATGTCCAGAGGTGAAATGCAATTTGTACTTAATTTGAGTATTTCTGTTTTCTGCTACTTTATACTTCTACTCATCTCTCTACATCTCAGAGGGAAATACAGTAGGCTTCTTTGTATATTATGTGTATTTAATATTGTGCGCTACAAATTTTGATAAGTTACTTTGCAAATTCAGACAACAACAATAATAACAATAACACTACTACTAATTATTATTATCATTATTAGTAGCAGTATAAATCTAATAATAAATGATTGTGTATTATTATAGATTAATGTACGCAGCAGTGTAAGAAATAAAAATAATTAAAATGAGCATCTTTACCAGCTGCAACATTTAAGTGATGAACACTATAATGCAATAGTGATAATAATCCAATAATATAAATATGTATTTTCCTGAAATGGGCCATTCTGCATAACGAGTACTTTTACTTTTGATACTTTAAGTACATTTTGATGCAAATACTTACTACTTTTACTTTTACTAAAGTAGGAATTTAAGCACTTGTAACAGAATATGTTTTTACACTGTGGTATATAAACTTTTACTGAAGACCACTGCTAAAATAAAATACTCTGTTAAGTAAGTAAAACTGCTGCAATGAAAATGTTCTTAAGTAAAAGTATGATCAGGAAAATGTACTAAAATTACATTAAGTGCATAAAGTACTAAAAGTAAAAGTAATTAATACAGAAAAATGTCTATTTTGACTCATATATTATATTATTAGATTATTACAGTGTTGAAAGAAGCACTCAGATCTTTTACTGAAGTAAATATTGTAGATTATCACCACAATCACCACAAGTAGAAAAACTATCAGCATACAAATGTACTTAAAGTGCCAAAAGTAAAAGTAATATTTTGTATTCTTAAACCAAATCTGGAAAGTAAGTCTGAGATGAAGTAGAAGTATGAAGCAGCATGAAAAGAAAGTTCTCAAGTGAAGTACAAGTACCTTAAAACTGTACTTAAGTACAGTACTTGAGCCAATGTGTGTAATAACATTCTGCCATATAAATTAATCCACATATTTATAGGCATTAAAGACATATCTATTCATACATCACATAAATTTGACCTTTAGCTGGATGAATCGCTCCCCTCCGTGCTTAATGATATTACAACTACTACTACTAATAATAATGAAGTTAATTTGTTCACTATCAGGTTTGTTTTACAGGATTAATAATATAAATCAGATATAAGATATTTTAAATTATTCATCTTTTTTTTTTTAATCTAAAGATATCTTCTCAAACAAATATCAGGGATTAAAACCCCCTAAAGTCCCAGAGACACTCTGCAGGAGACAGTCAGAGAGATAACTGGTCAATATGTGTGATAGTTTCTGCTCCATCAGCAGCAGCCTGCAGATCAATTATTACCCAGACCTGCAGCTGTGAGCAGCAGCGTGTCACCTGTGAGGTCTGACCTGAAGGTGAAGACCTGAACCAGGGACGGTCCTGTAAACAGGTCACGTAGAGCTCCACATGATTTATTAGGTTGTTATCTTTTAATAAAGGTCGAAAGTTCTGCAGAAAGGAAAAAGACACTGTTAGAAATGAACCATTGACAAAGATAGTGAAATCACACAAACACAAATAAAGAAATGTGTGATTATTATTGCTGATATTTAAGATCTGCATTTCTTTTTATACAAGCTTTGTTTCCTCAAGACTGAACTGTTGACCTTCTGAGTGACACCTGTTCTTATCAAAATGACTGTGAGCATAAAAATCAGCTCAATGTAGAAGGGAAAAAAAATATTTTAACAGTCTTTAAAAATAGATATTACAGCCAATAAAGATGTTGTCTCCTTCTCAAACTGATTTATTCCTCTTTACCGATCTTTCCTTTTGAAAAGTTTGGGGCCCGTCTCAAACAAAAACTTTCTTCAAACGTTCATTTGCACAAAAATGTTTTTAAATCTGATTTCCAGACTTTTCCATCCACACCTGATCTGATCTGACATGTTTCAGTGTTCAGTCTGAATCCTGGGAGTTGGTGTTGTTCCTCCTCTAACTCTGTTATGAAGATGAACTAACAGGAAATGTACATCTGTATGTAGTTTAGTAAATGTTACCACAAAAAAAAAAAATAAAAAATGTAAGACATTTAGTCTAAAACCTTCCTTCCAGTGCAGCTCCTCTTCTTTGGGTGTTTTACATGGTGTTTAGTGAACATGTTTAGAAAATATTAGTCACCTGTAATCTGTACAAAAGCTTCATTTCTTGTTTTTAAAACGTGACTGACTTTATGCTTTTATTTTGAAGCCAGAGCACCTCTGTTTCCGGTGTTATTACCTATCTCTGGACGCAGCTGTCAGACAGAAACTGAACTGGTGAATGAATTATTTCTCTTTTTGGAGGTTTAAATACAGACAGTATTATTATTATTCACCAGAATAAAAACAACAAAAAAACATCTGAATTAAACAATAATAAATTACTTAGTTGTGTTCACCTGCTGCAGTTTGGAGTTTAAACTGTAGTGTTACGATATAGTTTAACTGTTGTATGGGATGACAGTCTGAATATATGAAATAAAGTTTAAATATATTGAACAACAGTTGTAATATATAAACTTTCCTTCTATATATTCACATTCTATTCCATGGATTCACAGTTCATGTGATATATGCTGTCATTCCATGTTTTCCTACTTTCATTCCATAAATTCACACTGTAATTCTATATATTACAGGTTTGTTCCATATTCAGTGTTCATTCCAACTCAAACTGTCATCCTTTATATTCTGACTTTCATTCTATTAATACAAGTTTCATCACGTTTCATACCATAGATTGAGTTTATTAGATATATGCTGTCATTCCATGTATTTTAACTTTCATTCCATAAACTCAAACTTTCATTCTATAAATTGCCATATTCAAGGTTCATTCCATACCACTCAAACTTTGACTCTATAAATTTCAACCTTCATTCTATTAATACAAGTGTCATTCCACATATAAACGGGTTCATTCCCTAAATGAAAACTTTCTTTCCATAAATTCAAACATTCATTCTATATAGTCCAACTTTCATCCTATATATACAAGTTTCATTCCAAACATTCCAACTTTTATTCCATAAATTCAACTTTTCATTTTAAACATTCAAGTTTCATGCTTTATTACCACCGACATTCCATATACTCAAACTTTCATTCTATACATTCTTTCATTCTATATAAGTTTCATTCTAAACATTCCAACCTTTATTCCATAAATGCAAATTTTAATTTTAAATATTCTAGTCTCAAGCCATATTGTGGCCGTCATTCCAAATACTAAAATTTTCATTTTATATATTCCGACTTCCTTTCATTCTGTTAATACAAGTGTCATTCCGTAGGTTCAATCATAAAGTTCATTCCATAAATTTAAACTGCCATTCTATATTCTTCTTTATGTACAAGTTTCATTGCATATATTTAATTCCATACATTCAAACTTTCATTCCATAATTGTAAACTTTCATTCTATATATCCTCGTTCCATTTAATAGATTCAGATTTTATTCAATATATACGCTGTCATTCCATATACTCCACCTTTCATTCTTTATATTCCGACTTTCAGTCTATCAAAACAAGTCTCATTCCATATATTCAAGGTTGATTCCAAACATTCTTCACGCCATATTATGACCTTCATTCCATACATATTAATACAAATGTGGTATTACATACCACACTGGATTATATTTGTTTCAGCTACGCTGTGGTATATTTATGTAACCATACTTAGGTTGCATTTATATTTTTTTATACGTGGTAAATATCAGTCCTATAAACACAATAAGCTGTGACATACCAACAGTGTACAGCTGTATATTCATATAGACACGCTAAACTGTAGTAGAACCAATATAATGGAGAAATTAATGCAAATAATAGTATAGTATATGAGTATGATCATGAATGATATTTTATAAACTACACTGTCGTATACTTATTACAGGCAGGACTTCAACAGTGTGGTATTAGTACTTTATACACTGCGTTCCAAATTATTATGCAAATTGTATTTAAGTGTCATAANTCATGAATGATATTTTATAAACTACACTGTCGTATACTTATTACAGGCAGGACTTCAACAGTGTGGTATTAGTACTTTATACTTACTCCTCTACTGAGCAGTCCATAGATATAAATATTTCATCGCAGTATAAAAACAAACACACACACACACACACTGCAGCAGTTCCAGGTTTCATTTGTTTATTTTCTGGAAAATAATGTGAAGGTACAGTCTCTTTAAAAATCTCTTCTGTTAGCTTCAGAAGCACCTCTGTTTGAAAACATATTCATATGTACAACACACTCAACATTCCCTGGTTATTTATTTATTACAAGGTTCAAATAAAAATCTGAATACAACAAAAAGTCAATTTATTATTCAAATACAAAGCAACAGACGCTGGACGCTCGTTTTTATTTTATTCTCCGGAGCCTAAAAACATGAAAAACTAACAATAACATTAATAATAATAATAATAATAATAATATGAGAGCAATTAATATCATACATCAATAAAAAATATGAAAAAATATGAAATATGGCCTTTAACTGATCCCTAGTCTGCGCGCACGCACACACACACACACACACACACTCTCACTCACAGACGCACTACCTCGCTGGTCAACAGCTCCCTCTACTGGCAGAGTCTGGAACTGCATGTGAACTCACAACAGGTTTATTGCGTAACAACAAAATGCTACACACACACACACACACACACACACACACAGGATGACGTCAGTGTTACAAACGGGAAAACAAAGGTGGGTAAATTATCAGATGATTGTGTTTGACCTACTGAGTGATGCCTGCTCTTGTTAAAAAAATAAATGACAGAGTAAAAATAAAACGATGGTGGTTTTAAAACAAATATTAGTTTAATTTAAAGGAAAAAAAAAACTTAAAAAGAAATTTAACAGTTAAAAAAACAGAAATTAAAAGTGTTCTCTCTCTCAAACTGATTTGATCCTGATCTTTTCATCTCGAGCAAAACTTTATTTAAACTTTTATTTGGACACAAACAGCTTTAAGATTCCATTCACACCTGATCTGATCTGATACGTTTCAGTCTGAATCCTGAAAGTCGAAGGTGCAATCGTCTGTACGAGTTTCACTGCAAAGAGTCGTGTAACAACAAGACATTTAGTCTGGAGAAAATCTGCTTCTTAAAGGTGTTCTTACTTAAAATAAATGTGCATGCACAGAAAATACTGATCCAGCTCAGTGAACAGATACATTTAAAGGGACAGTTTTCATTTTCTGAAGTGGGGCTGTACGACGTACTTATCCATAGATAGCATATTACCTACAGTAGATGTCAGTCAACACGCCCACAGTTTGGACAAGCAGACTGGAGTCGGACACTAAAGCTAAACAACGTACTGCTGTGGACGAGGTCAGCAACAAAACATCTCTTACACACACAATAAAAGTCCAACCTAAAAGAAAACTACATAAGTTTATGCTATTTTCAGAGCCACCAGACTCCATTGACAAAAACAGCAATTTAAGTTTGTTGAACACAGGAGCTGCTGGTCTACTGCTGCCTTGATTAGTTACACATTTTGTGTTACTGTGTGACTTTGGTGTGTGTGAACTAACCTTTTAAAAAGCCAAAGCCCTCCAATAACACAAACAAACTAACAGATCGATGCAGCAGTAGACCAACAGCTCCTGTGTTCAGCAATGTTAAATCGCTGTTTTTGTCAATGGAGTCTGGCTTTGACCAGGGCAATGTAACTGCTTAATTGTCCCATTGGAAATCACTATGTGACATTAAGATAAAGAAAATATTCTAAATATAGCGTAAACTTAAACTGACATTGATTTTATTAGGCTCCTGCCTTTTTTAGGTGGCTAAAAAAGTTTTGTGGCTGACCCCTCCACAGCAGTACATCACTTAGCTTCCACGTCAGACTCGTGTCTGCTTCTCCAAACTAAAGGCGTGCCGACTGACATCTACTGCATGTATAAACTATCTGTGCATAAGTAAACCACAAAACCCCACTTCAAAAAATGTGAAGCATCCCTTTAAGGGTTTTCTACTTACATTAAATACAAATACACATAATTAATTTCTAAAAAAGGGGGTAAAGTGAAGAAATGAAGAGAAGGAAAGAGAAAAGAAAGGACTGAATCTGTCTCTGTTGGTCTTACAAATATCTCGATTACAGGAAGCTGACTTGTTGTGGAAGCTGCAAAACGTATTTCAGATCAATGAGATTTTACGGCTCATAAAGACGTAACGACCTGTTAAAAGGTTAAATATCTGCAGTATTTAATAAAGCTGGAACTTGTGACTGAATCAAACTTTCTGCTCACAACATGAACATAAGATCTGCTCACACACACATCAACATTCAGTGCTTCACTGTCAGACTGCATTTCAACGACAGGACAAAAAACAAACCGATCAAATCTATTTTCCATCCTGACTTTAACTTCAGTAACATTTTCATCCAACATGGCTGCACCCCCGTCTTTAATCACCTCACCACACAGACACACATTTATCAGCTCTGTCCCAAAGTTTGAATCTCTGACTGAAATCTCATCGGCTGCCGGCGCCGACAGGAACCATCTCAGACATCTCAGAATTAAGGTTTGAACTTTCTCCTCGACGTGATGAATCCAACAGTGCAGCACAGAGACAAGAAACCACAGACACTGAAGCACCGTCACGTCACTGACCTGCAGGGGGCAGCAGTGACACTTAACACCACTTTCTGTTGTGATTGTCGTTCCTACATCGCCGTCACCACCAACACCAGCTGCTGTGCTCCCACTCTGACCCTCAACAGTCCCAAGTTTCAGTCCAACTTCAGGCACATTATTCATTTCATTATCAATCACAATCTTTTTTACTGTCTCGTATCTGCAGAGGCGTTAAAGCTAAAATCCATCCCATAATCTCCTCCTGGGTTTCCTCCACAGACCTCGGTGTCTCTCTGAATTCACTTGGATGTTGCAGACTTTTTATTAACTAGTAACTCAAACTGATTTCCAAAACTCTCCAGACCTGCAATATGACCCCTAATAAGACAGGAAGTGCATTTTCAAAATAATGGCACCGCCAGCAGTCAGTGTAACATTTACTTTCCTGTTTACAAACAATAATTTTTCTTAATCAATAAAAATAGAAAACAGGACGACTGAATTCAGCTTCTATTTTTGTTTTGTAGCTTTTTGTTTGTCAGATTGATGAAAAAATAAAAATAAATAACTTTTTTTTGCTTTTTTCCTTCTCAGTTTGCCTCAATTTCATCTTAAAAACAAAGACAGCTGTTTAACCCTGACCGCAAACTGGCTTGATTTCTTTCAAAAACATGGGAAGAAAGAAGTGAGCAACGAAAGAAGAAATGACCCAAAAAAATCTGCAAGAAATTAGTAAAAAGAGAAAATTAAAAACAAGAAAATTAGTTTACAAAAAATGAAACAAACAAATAAATGACCTGGAAAAACTGCTTAAAAATTATAGTAATTCTGTAACATAATTTTAAACATGAAGAAATAATAATTATAATTTTTCCTTTGCTTTTTTCTTTTTTCCCTATTTTTTAAAAAATATTTTTCTTTATCTATTAATTTCTTTCCAAGTTGCTCATTGACTTTCTCCCCATGTTTCTGAAAGAAATCGCATCAGTTTGCTCGAAGGGTTAAATGGCTTAAATAAATATAATAGGAAATTTATTTTAACTGGTAGATATACCTCTGACTTTTGCTGTTGTTAACAATTCTATTTAATAAATTAATTTGTTAAGCATGTTACAAGACATCATGGGAGGTTTGACAGTAATTTACTTCCTCACTTCTGGAAGAGGCGTTTAGATGATCAAAAAACATCCTCCTGACATCCCTCGTTAATTCTGTTGTTTATAATCTGACATAAAATTTTACTAAATCTTTGGTTAATTTTTCAGTTGATCTTTTGTTTGTCGAGGACGTGTAATTTGAAAGGACACTGTGTGTTGTCAGAAAATGTGTGCATTTTCGACAGTCGATACTAGGACAGAGTGTTTGCCGTCAGGGCCCCGAGGCTCTGGGACGACCCGCCCAAAGCGAAATATAAAAGACGGAAAGGTCATGACGTCAGTGACAGCGCTCGAGGAGCCAGAGTTTGGTGTCAGCTCTCCATATCTTTGTTGTTTCAACTTTGACTGATCCAAGAGATTTAAA
The DNA here is from genome assembly GCF_006386435.1 of Epinephelus moara. Lineage (NCBI taxonomy): Eukaryota > Metazoa > Chordata > Actinopteri > Perciformes > Serranidae > Epinephelus > Epinephelus moara. The sequence goes on from NC_065511.1 coordinate 42,012,256, forward strand.
AACACACATCACATGATGTCGACTGACGTTTATATCTAAATGTACCCATTTATTTTCCTTGTTTTTGATCTCCAAACAGATGTTTCTGTCCGTCAGCTGCGTATAACTCGACTCAAGCTTCTCGTTGGTCCAAGGTAGCTAAATGCTAGCTGCTGTTAGCAGGTACGTGTATTTGTTATCAATAACTAACTAAACATTAAACTGTTAATGATATTAAACAACATTCAGGAGGGCTGACATTAGATAATGTTTCCTATTGTTGTCAGGAGCTGGTGCTAATCATCAAATTCTCATAAATCTGGACCTTCATCAGTCACCGGTGCGTGTTACTTTGTTCATCAATGATCTGAGTTAGCATTTGCACTTTGTTTAGCTAACGTTAGCGAGCTACATCTCTGTGGAGTCGCCCTACGTTAATCTGAACTGTAAATGAAGGTGTAAGAGAAACAGACAGAGAGCTGCGGTGATGTTTCAGCCTCTCAAGCTTCATCGCTGTCGTGACTCATGCGTGTGCAGCTAATTAATGTTTGATGACTAACGTTAGCAGGAATGTAAATCACTGAGGCAAACTGCGAGGCGTTACAGCCTCCGGTCAAGTCCTGGTTTAGCAGATATTTACCAAACTGACAGGTGACATCATGAAGTCCAGTTAGAATAATAATCAGAGCCATTAAGAACTGATGTGGTTCTAACTGCAATCTGGTCCTGATAACAGGTCTGACCTGCTCTGTTTGTTCACGTATCACGATGTAATGTTATGATGTAATGTTCGCTACCCTGGACCAAACATGGACTGAGGACAGAGCGGTGATCTGTTTGGAGATCAATAACACGGGAGACAAACGCATATTTAAATTAAAAACATCAGCTGATGACATCACATCACGTGGAAGGAGTTTTCAGTCAGAGTTGAAACAACAAAGACGTGACGGGTCACAGTGATTTGACGTGCTCGCCCCTGTGATCCCGAAAGAGCTGACACCAAACACTGTCACTGACTTCATGGCCTTTGCTTTTATAGTTTGCCCGAGGGAATAAGGTTCGGATGAGTCAGCGACCACTTTCAAGTCCTTTCTTGTCTTCTTTATCAGAGAACTTTTGCAGATTGTACTAAAGATCTACTTTCCTTTGAACTGACATTTATCACTGCGGTTTGAGGGTTTTCATTGGTTTTCTTTTAAAAACTGTTTTTATGACTTGTTTTTTTTTGTTGTTGTTGCCTTGTAAAAACACCTCATAACTCTGCTTTAAACAGTGCTTTATAAATACAGATTATCATTATTACTGGCTGCAAAAGTTCACTTTAAAATAAGTGTCTTTCTCCTCTTTGTTTTATCCGAATAATATTATGATTTATGATCATGTTTACTGAAGAATAAACATCATGTTCTGATTTAATCTTTTTAAAAATCCTGTTAATGATCTTGCGACCCTGACTGGGGGTCCCGCCACCAGGTTGGGATATTTGTCAGTAACCTCTCAGTCGACAGACAAAACAAAAACTACTCTGATTTTCTATTTGTTGATTTTGAATTTTAAATCAAACGGTCCAAAATGTAGAATTTGTTTTACAGATATTATCATATATAAAAAATATAATTTTAGAAACTTGACTTCAGTTTTCCAGAATTCTATAATCAATGATTCAAATATAAAATTAAAGGGACATTTCAATAAAAGCCTCTCGTCACACAGACACCAGGAAATTCTGAACTCTTCCACAACGTTACAGAAACAAACTAAAGACGGAGCTGCGGCTGACGACCGTATTTCCAACTGGTGGGTTTGGGGATGGGGGATGGGAGTGGGGGGGGGGGGGGCACCAGACAACATTTCATAACGACATGTTTTTACTATAAATGCTCACACAAACACATGCAGCTAATTTTACAAGCTGTTGTTCAAAAACTCATTTCAGGCGTCAAACTTCTACAAGCTGATTTTTTTTTTCTTTCTCGTCTTAAATATACTGTGTTTATTTATTTATTTAAAGATATTATCTGAGAAATTATGTACATACAGATTTAGACCACTTTGGATTAAAAAATAAAACTTCTTTATAGTCAGAATAATATTAATAATAATCATTTTTTACCTTTTGTTACATAAAAATATGTTGCTATGCTCCGGCCCTGGGCGGGGCTGAAAGCACAGGTGCAGCAAGTGCAGGTAGAGAAGGGGGCGGGGCTAAAGGCTGTCAATCACAGTGACTGGGGTTAAAGGGCAATCCCGCCAAAAAATTGCATTGGGGTCGCAGTTGGTATAAAGTTCACATCACATCATCAGAGGAAGATTTTAAATTAAAGTTCAACATCTTGTTTTCTGTTTTATACGTTCAAATGTCTGAGCAAGGCACAGGAAGTGACACCCCTTCAAAATATAACTGCTCACCTGGCTGCAGTGATGAACAGGTGTGCTCCAGGACACAGTGACATCACTGCTGGGTTTGATTACAGGTGCAATAAAAACTGCAGCTGGGGGTTGTTTTTATTATCAACCAATCTCCCGTCTAATCGATTAAACGTTTGGTTTATAAATTGTGAAGAATTTTCTATGACGTTTGGTCATCTCCGACAGTCCGAACCCAAAATCGTTACGTTACAATGATCAGAAAATTCTCATGATTAAGAAGCTCAAATAGAAAAACTCTAGCAAATATTTCTGCAAGAAAAAAATATAATAATCGACTAATTTCAGCCCTTTAAACAAAAACAAAAAAAAAAAGCTTAATATTCTTCTATGTGAGCTTCTCAAATGTGAACTTTTTCTGTTTTTCTTTGTTTAATGTTGCTATAAACTGGTTGTTTTTCTTTTTACTCATTTAAACTTTATTTGGACTTTTGGTCGGACAAAAAAACAAAACTACAATGGACATTTTTCTCCATCGTCTGACAACTTTTAGACCAAATTATTAATCAGTTAATTTGGAAAATAAATGGCAGATTGATTGATAATAGAAATAGTTAGTTGCAGCCCTTGAGTAACGACCTTTTGGCACTTTGGGGTACTTTGTGGTTTTGGGAAAATGCCTGTTAACATATATAAAATATCAACATAAACATTGGTGGAATTGCCCTTTAAGAAGTTGACCTGAAAGGGCGATAAAGCTGAAGCCTGAGGGGCGACTGTAGCTGTCATACGAACATTTCAGCGGGAAGAAGATGCAGATTTGTGAGCTCAGGGTTCCTGCACATCAACACTAATCTGTGTATTAATATTTTGTCGTGTTCGTAAATTTGTCACTGAAAGAAATCTCCGTGTGATTTCGGTTTCTTTCCCCGAGGTGTACAGAATCCCTGCTTCCCATCTGCTATTCTTTCATTCACCCTCACATTCAGTTTCATCATTTAAATGCATAATCTTCTATTAAAAAAGCAGCCAAGTTTCACACACGACTACAGGCAAGTGCATCCGATGCATTGTCAGCGCGTTCTTCTTTAGCAAGACACTAATGTTTTCTCTGTTAGAGGGAATGTGGACGAGAGTGAAGTCTGAAACGTGATGCTGCCAAAGGTGTTTGTCTCTTAATCTTTGAGACATCTGTGAAGATTTAAGTGGAATCCATCCAAACGTGACTCTGAGAACAACAGGATGTACTCCCTCTTATTGCACACACTGTGATGTGGTGTGTTCATACAGTGTGTCGCATTCTGTCAGACGCAGCAGCATGTTTCAGACTTCAGACTGCGGCTCAGTAAAATAAGGTCTTAACAGTGACACTCGTGTAGCTGGCAGTGATATAGCAACTAAAAGATAAACTGATTATCTGTGATCAGACAGGACGCTTTTTTTTCTCATTTCTCGTGTGCTGAAGGCTTCAAGTGCGAGTCGCTCTGAATTAAAGTGTCGGACACAAATGTAACGCAGTGAGTTTTGGTGGTTCTGGTGGGAAATGATGATGACTCCCAACCTTTTTGTCTTGAGAAATGTCTCCCTGTGACAAAAATATGAAGAGAGACAAGTATCTACAATACTTCAGAAAAATAAACGTGTAACAAAGATATATATTTTTTCTCCATCTTGTGACTCTTCAGATTCTTTTTGAGACTCTGCTCAAAGTTATTAACAATTATTGATGCAGACGCATTTTGATAAATAGATTTCAACTTGTAGCAGAAAGAAGACAAACTCTTCAACCAAAATTAGTTTGGTTGTATCTGTGTCTTCTCACACCAAAACTGATGTTGATGTTAAAATCAGAAACAAACAAGACATTCACGGACGTCTCTTCTTGCTGAAGAACAGAAGGGGAGTCACCAGATTTCTGTGACTTGCTGATAAAGCCGATAAGCTGATTATTTTACCGTCTCTCTGTAGATGAACGGTCGTAAAGAAGAAAGTATACAAAAATATAATTGTGAATATTAATGTGATTCCACATGTGACGAAACATGGTTTACGTCCTGAACAGCAGATTAGTCAATTTCACAACTCACAAAGAAAAACTTCATCGTTTTGAGGACAGCGTCCTGTGTGATCACGGGATAATTTCACGGGTATAAAGCTGCTCTAATTGGACACAAATCAGGGGCATCACGATGATTATATGACTTGAAAAGAAGCAGCATATCAGGGGCTTTAAGCACTGAACGCACTCCTGAGAGAGCTTCATCCAAAACCTTTAACCTGCTTTTAATTAACTGAATATAAATTCTTTTGACCAGTTTGGTTTAAGTAGAATCTCACAACCTCTTTCAGGCTGTTAAACTGACATCTGTGACTGTCGGAGCAGGAAACATATTATTTCAAAAATATATAGAGCTCTAGGTCATGGCTGAGTTCCTGTCAAAGTGGCTGATAAAGCAGAGAAAGCCAAACATCAACTGTATTGGCCTCTGGCTGGTTCCTAACCTACAGAGTTCTGGGGTAAAATCATCCGAACCAATCACACATCTTGTTTCCTGTCGAGAACATGGCTGCCGGGTGGAGCAGAGACCAGTCAGAGAGCTCTGCCGTGGGGAAGATCCACGTGTATCTGGATGCATAATTCTTTTCAAGATCTTCCAAGCGTTGCTGGTTTTTACAGACGGTTTCTTTACATAAAGCCGACGTCACGTGAGCGGTTTATTCCTGCGTGTTTGCATTTATGCGAGTGCATTTTTCATTAACATGCAGATAAGACTCGTACAAGCTAATGCCTAAAAAGAGAAGCATCTGTTTTTTTTTCTTGACTTCAAGCATTGCAAGAGCATTTTCAGTTAAGTGCCTTCGACGGAAAACTCCCCCCTCCTTCAGTTCATCACGACCCGGACAGAAATCTCTTCTCACCGAGACTCCCGCAGGTTCCCGAGTTACTTCCACGCCTCGCTCTGCAGACCATCTTGTGGGGGGAGCGGTGAGTGGGCGGCGGAGCGGCGCAGATCCCAGTCTCTCCACCTCCATCAGGGTGGCCCTCTCCTTCGCCGACTCCCTCCGAGCTCCTGGAGCGCGGGGGGGTTGCGGGGTCACTTCAGCCGGTCGGATCGGAAGGAGTCCTCCACAGCCGGGTCGGCAAGCATCAAGTCGCCGTCCAACATGTCCAGAGCCAGGGGGTCCATCCTGAGGGGGTCGTCCAGGGAGAAGGGATCCATCTCAAAGCCGGGGACGTGGGACAGAGCGCTGGCGATCTCTTTAGACAAACCCGGCGGGGAGTCGCCTGCAGGGAGGGAGGGACAGCGGACATGTTAGACTTTCAGGAAATAAAACCTGAAAGAAAACTACAGAACACCTGACTTGTTAATCAGCATGACTTCTTATTCTCAACTCTTAACAACAACTCAACTTCCCCAAACATCAGTGTTCAGAAAGATTTAAATGGACCCAATAATCAAATAAATTCTTCAAGATATACTCTGCGAGATTTTCCTAAAACACAATGTATAGACTCATACAGAAGAAATCCCTCTCAATCAGAAGTGCTCGGGACGTTTATGGGCGTGTACCCCTGCAGCGCTCGGGTGAGGTCGGCCTTTTATAAAAAGGAAGTGACCAGAAAGCAGCAGCCAAGAGGACACAGCACTGAAAAATCACAGATAGAGAGCGACAAAAGCTTAATCTGAAACGAGGGTGGATCTGGGGCTGGCTTTCGCTTTCACTGGTCAGCACAAAAGGAGAGGAAGACGAGCCAAGTGGAGTTGGCCTGTTTCCTGCTGGACAGGTAGATGTCGGCACACAAAACCTGCTGAACAATGAACACTGAAGGAATTCCAACCAGGAGAGGTTTCAACTGACTGCAATCTGCAATCCTCATTGCTAGATAATGTTAAATCCCCCCAAATCTTACACACTGAACCTTTAAACTTCAGCAAAAATAAACTCTGAGTATTGTAACAACCAAAATGTGAGGTCACATTCATAATTTTCTTATTCTCTGATCAGTTAATTCCTGGTTTAAATCAAGATTTTACACTGAACTTGATGATAAACTAGAGTCATTTTTACTCGACATGGACAAACAGAGTGTCATGCTGCAGAAGTGATCAGACAGCTGTCAGCCAATCTGCAGTGTTGGGAGATGCGCATCATTGTACACGCCCATTTTTCACTACGAAGTTTGTGCTGAGGTGAGTGAAAGTGAGGAGCAAAGTGGGGGTGACAAACATCCTCACAAACAGACAGAACTGTGGATAAAAAAAGGTTACACAGCGTCAATAATTTGGAAGTGGTTTGGCCACTCGAAAGGTGACGACAGACAGACAAAAACGGTCTGTGAGATATGTCATCTGTTGGTGCCAACCAGGACGGGAAACACAACAAACCTTTTCCATCACCTGAAAAGGTGGTGTCCCAGCGACTACACTGAGAGCATGAAAATCTGCCCAAAGCTGCAGTAAGTCCACCAACAAGTGTTGCTTAAAGGCTGAGCACTTCTGCTGCTGTGGGCAACGCTAACGGGGCTGCACCAAAACAGCAATCAATAGTGTCCTCTTTTTGCAGAAAAGGAAAAAGGAGCAGACACAGCCAAAGACATGATGCCCATGAGCACCGTGGAGAAAGACGGGTTCAGGAAATTAATTAAAGACTCAGAATGAGGATACTTTTCAAACTCACAGCATTATCAAATTATATATCATGATAAATATCTTTATCGATCAGTGAAGGGAAATTTATCGTGATGGTATGTTTTGCCATATCGCCCATCCCATTCTGGTCTCATAAACACCAGTCGACACCCACCAGTGAGGATGATGTTGGGCACGTTGTGTCGTCCGTCCCCGCTGCCGTAGTTCTGGTTCTGGTTGTTGAGGAGCTGCTGGTCTCCGGGATCCTGCAGGTCCAGGTGCCCCTGCATGTTGGAGGGGTACTGGTTCTTGTCGGTGCTGCTGCAGCTCAGACCGCTGTGGTTCAGAGACAGACCATCACCCTGGTTCTCTGCTGTGAACTGAAGCAGAAGAAAACAGATTTAATGCAGGAAATACATGATGTGGGTTTTACTGAATATTTTATAACCAAATGTCATGTTTTGTCCGTATTTATGTTTTACTTGATGACCAACAAGATAGTAACAAAGTGATACAAGTGACTGAGAGGGAGCAGAAATCTTAGTCAGTATTGTCAGTAAATCTGCGGCAGTGGTACCTACCTACCTACCTACCTACCTACCTACATATCTATCCATCATCTATCTATCTATCCACACCTGGCTACCTACCTACATATCTATCAGTCTATCCATCTACCTTTCTATCTATCATCTATCCAACTACCTAGCTACCCAGTGGCAGTGGTACCTACCTACCTACCCTTCTATCTATCTACCTATCTACCTTTGTATCTATTCACCTACCTACCTACCTACCTACCTACCCACTCACCCATCTATCCATCCACCTACGTACCTACCTATCTATCTACCCATCTATCTACCTTTCTATCTATTCACCCACCTACCTACCTACCAACTTCCTACCTACCTACCCACCCTTCTATCTATCTACCTACCTACCCTTCTATCTATCTACCTACCTACCCTTCTATATATCTACCTATCTACCTATCCACCTACCTACCTACCCACCCATTTATCCATCCACCTATCTATCTATCTACCCATCTATCTACCTTTCTATCTATTCACCCACCTACCTACCTACCTACCCACCCTTCTATCTATCTACCTACCTACCCTTCTATATATCTACCTATCTACCTTTCTATCTATCCACCTACCTACCTACCCACCCATTTATCCATCCACCTATCTATCTATCTACCCATCTATCTACCTTTCTATCTATTCACCCACCTACCTACCTACC
>NC_065511.1:42020960-42030642 GCF_006386435.1 Epinephelus moara
TTCTATCTATTCACCTACCTACCTACCTACCCACCCACCCACCCATCTATCCATCCACCTACGTACCTATCTATCTATCTACCCATCTATCTACCGTTCTATCTATTCACCTACCTACCCACCTACCTTCCTACCTACCTTCCTACCTACCTACCCTTCTATCTATCTATCTATCTACCTATCTATTCACCTACCTACCTACCTACCCATCCATCTATCTACCTGTCTACCCATCTATCCATCCACCTACGTACCTACCTATCTATCTACCATCTATCTACCTTTCTATCTATTCACCTACCTACCTACCTACCCATCCATCTACCTATCTACCCATCTACCTTTCTATCTATCTACCCATCTATCTACCTTTCTATCTACCCATCTATCTACCTTTCTATCTATTCACCTACCTTCCTACCCATCCATCTACCTATCTACCCATCTATCTACCTTTCTATCCATCTACCCATCTATCTACCTTTCTATCTATTCACCTACCTACCTACCTACCCATCCATCCATCTACCTATCTGCCTATGTATCTACCTACTTATCCGTCCATCAATCCACCCATCCATCCATCTTTCTACCTATCCATCTACCTACCTGTCTGCCTGCCTACCTATCCACCCACCCATCTACCCATCCATCTACCCATCCATCCATCCATCCATCCATCCATCCATGCTACAAACATATTATGATCTTATATGAATATGATCATGATTAACTGCTGTAGAATAAACTACCCAACAGTTTATAAAGTAGGGTTCTAATGGTATGAGATTCTCACAGTATGATAACTGTCTCAGAAAATATTGCGGTACCACAGCATTATCATCATCATCAGTCAGAAAGACCCCTAAAGGAATGAAATCTGAAGGGTTGTGTTTGGCTGAACGGATGATTTATTACTTTAATTTTATCTTGAAACTATTTTTTTTTTTTGAAGGTTTGTGTAAAAAGTCTTCCGTTTGAAAATGACACTATGTTGACACTATGTTTGAAAAATATAGTTGAGAATTTCCTTCAAGTGGCATTTTTCCAATATTATAGATAAAGAAATGGACACGGTATAATAATCGTCAATTTTCATGTCACTTTATACCTTAAAACTGGTATATTGCTGCAACCCTGATATAAAGAAACATAGCAGGGAACACTTTACTGCAACACACATACTTTAACTACTTTAAGTACATGTTGCTGATTACATACTTTCACTTGCATAAAGTTTGAATGCAGGACTTTAACTTGAAGTGGAGTTTATTCACAGTGTGGTGTTAGTACTTTAACTGCAGAAGAGGATCCACTGGTCTGTGGAGTTAGATTTATATCATCATCAGTGACACACACAGTTGCGCATGGTAACAAAAATATTCCAGATACAAACCCACAAATGGTCTGGACTTGATTAGATGAACAAATTCACAAGACAGATGAAGGAAGTGAGACAAAGGCTCCAGTATAAAGCTTAGTAATTATCTTGTGTGGGACTATCCAAATAACTTGGGGCAGACTAAAGCCACGTAAAGTCTGAGAGTAAACCCTGACTGAGCCACTCTAAACTCTACAGGAAGCCAGCAGAGCTCCGAATAAGCCAATCCTCGCTGATGCCAGAACATCTGTGAGACAAACTCAAAGGTCTCTCCTTCTGCAGCTTTAAGGGTCCTCATGTCTGCACGTCAAATAGTCAAGAGGGTGCATCTCCTGTTGTTTTGGTGCATGAACACAGACAAAAGTGAGAGAAGGAAAAACTCCGCTCTCATCCAGGTGTTTCATTCCAGAGTTGGCGTTCTGTGTGAAGGTGAGACCAGCTGAATCTAGTTAGTAACACTCTCCTCACACATTACAACACACGTAACGGCAGCGTTTCCCCTACATCAGCTCTCCTGGCAGTGCGGCGTGTGGATGGATGTGTACACATTTCAAATTAAATAACAGCTAATTCGTCAAGAAGCTGCAGCACATCCTGTGCTTCTCTGGTGGTCCATGGGCAGTGGATGATGTTCCTGGGGGCTGTACACATGCTTCGTTTTTGTGCCCTTAAATGCAATGTTCTCAGCAGTGACGCTCAAACCCCAGAGTGATGCCGTCGCAGCGTGCACATGTTCCTGAGTGCATATTTTTTATTTTTTTTAAGTGCTTCTTAAAACTTATCTGTTCAAAAAAGCCTTTTATTAATTTCAGCACACTGCCTTTTTTATATATGTCTCCTTTGATTATTTTTTATTGTTTTTACCTAGTGTTGTTGGCGGTTTTGTATTCTTTTATTTTGTATTACTCCCATTGTTTGACATTGCTGTACCTCAGTGCAACCTACAGGGCAATTAGTCGCCAACTTTACTTATCTGCTCAGTGATGGTATTTTACCTTTATCTTATTTTTTGTTCTTTGTATTTTCTTAAAATTGTCTCATTTTATTTGCTTGAATTCTGCATTATTTAAAATCTGGGATCAACCACATAAAGAACTTTTCAGGGTGCAACGGCTGCACCCACAGATAAAGTTCAACTTTTTAGAACGCAGCAGGGCGCACCGCATGTCATGTGATGAGGAACAACCAATCATAGCTGCCATATCTTTCGCTTCATCCATAAATATCAGTCCACGAAAAATATGGAGGAGAAAATTGATCATTTTAGTGCAGAGCTGCCAGAGCTTTATATCTAAGCCTCCACAGAAAACAGCGAACATATTGATTTACCGGAGACCACATTTAACAACAGCAAAACTATATCAAACATGAGGGAGCACATGAGGAGAAACATACAGCTAATGAGTCAGACTGGTGACGCTGTGATTCATGGTCGGTGCCTCGACCCCAAAGCCACCAGACTTTTAAAACCAAGAAAAACCACCAATGAAGAGAAAATGACAAATTTTCAGACTGGCTCTGCCCTCAACTGTAAACACAACCAGCTGGGTTTACAATGATCAGCTCAGACACCAGCAAGTGACATCATGCTCCCCTCAGGCACTGTTATTCACAGTTTATAATGACATCATGAGAATGTGCACCTCAGTTACCTGCTGGTTGGATTTGCCCGAAAGCTGCAGACTCAGATATGGGTCGTCCAGAAGAGAGTTGAACAAGGCATCCTGGAAAACATCGAAATAAGATCTTGGTTACACTGAGGGATGGATCTAACTGTAGACAGTCACTCAACTGGCCCCATCCTTAAATATGTGGAACTTTAGGCCTTCATAAAATGTAAACGGGTGATATGTATATAAAAATGTACCCTGTACAGTTGTCATGAATGTTGAGACCAAAACCATTTTTGAATCAGGAAATAAACATGTTTATTTTTGCTGTTAAGTTGGGCATTTAAACATGGAGGTCTATGGGGATTGACTCTGTTTTGGAGCCAGCCTCAAGTAGCAACAAGAGGAACTGCAGTTTTTTGGCACTTCCACATTGGCTTCGTTTCACAGCCTCAGAGGCTGCCACTTGGTAGCTAGCTTGAAATGAAAAATGGCAACTAAATTTCAAGAACAGAGTTAAAGGCTTGATATTTTCACTGTGGATGATGGCAGTACATGAAATCTGCTGTGTGACCACGACTTCATTATTAGTTTAAGTTTTATCAGAATATTCCTTTATTTAGAGAGTAAACAGCAAAAAAAATGGACAAACTAAAGTCGTTGCAGTTTCTGTTCAGTTTCCTTCCTCTCTCTTTTGTGCCCCTACCTCTGGCTCATTTTCTCAGGATTAACGGAGGGAGTTAGATTGCACCTGAAACAAAACATGCATCATGTAACAACCCACAAACAGACTGAGTCCTGTAATAGGAGATCTTGTTTGAACTGCATGAAGAGTGAGTGTGAAGAGAAGGGTTTAGTTTGCCAGTTGGGAAATAGATTCCCTCTGATGTAATAAACAAGTTAACTCTTTTTAGATTAAAAAATGACAAAAGATTAAATCACAATATTGTGTAAGGAAACTCTTCAACAGTCTCTAATCTGTGTGTTTAAATGGCTCGTGCAGCAACTTGCAGGTAAATCTCTGAGGCTGCAGCGTTAGAAGCCAGAATGCCTCCTGGTGTCTGTTTGCTGAATGGGTGATCAGATATCTCAGTACACAATGACTTCCACTCAGCGGACCTCCAAAAATAGCATCAGGTGCTTTTTCTCAGCATTACATCACACACAGTGAACACGACACCTCTGATCCTGACAGATGAGGTCATGCATCCTTCACATCTGCGCCTGTTAATTAATGTCTGTTTAAAATGGAATGAAAACACTTTATTTGTTTCTATTTTTGCAGCAGCTGTGAAATTCAGACTCTAGCACATGTGCTCATGTAACTAAGTGGCACCCACAAACACAGAGTAGTGTGAAGAATCTATGACGTCAGTACTTTCGGGGAAAAACTAGAATTACTGCCTCGTGGTTGTATGCCTCTGTGGACCAGTCAAGTTGCAGTTAAAATCCATGTTTGCTGCTGCAAAGAAGCTACAAATTCTAAAACATGGACGCTTCACACACAGAGAGATCTATACTATCAGCACAGTTTCAAGATTAGAGTCACCAATTCACAATCTGACCAAATGTCTCCCCTTCTGTTCCTGAGATATGACACTGAATAATGGCCAGAAAAGGGTTTTTGAAGAACATTAAGATTTCACAGTGAAGTTGACCTTTGACCTTTTAATATAAAATGTCATCACTTCATTATTTTATCCTGTTAGACATTTGTTTGAAATTTTGTCATGAAATTTTTGTCACAAACCAGGTCACAGTGACTTTAACCTTTGACCAACAAATCTAATCGTTTAACTTTGAGTCCAAGAGGCTGTTTGTGCCAAATTTGAGGAAATTCCCTCAAAGCCTTCTTGAGATATAGTGTTCACAAGAATGGGACAGAGGCAAGGTAACAGTGACACTGACCTTTGACCATTGACCACAAAATTCTAATCCGTTCATTGTTAAATCCAAGTGGACGTTTGTGCCAAATTTTAAGATATTCCCTCAAGGTGTTCTTGAGATATCAAGTTCATGAGAATGGGGCAAACCAGGTCACAGTGACTTTAACCTTTGACCAACAAAATCTAATCGTTTATCTTTGAGTCCACGAGGCTGTTTGTGCCAAATCTGAGGAACTTGAGATATCGTGCTCACAAGAATGGGATGGACGCAAGGTCAGAGTGACCTCGACCTTTGACTCCCAAAACCTAATGAGTTCATCGTTAAGTCCAAGTGGATGTTTGTGCCAAGTTTGAAGAAATTCTTTCAAGGTGTTCTTGAGACATCGCATTCATTAGAACGGGACAAACCAAGTCACAGGGACTTTAACCTTTGCACATCAAAATCTAATTGTTTATGTTTGAGTCCAAGAGGCCGTTTGTGCCAAATTATGAAAAATTCCCTCAAAGCCTTCTTGAGATATCATGTTCACAAGAATCAGACAAACCATGTCACAGTAACTTTAACCTTTGACCCCCAAAATCTAATCAGTTCACCCTTGAGTCCAAGTCGACGTGTCAAATTTGAGGAAATTCCCTTAAAGCCCTCCTGAGGGACAGTGTTCACAAGAATGGGAAAGAGGCAAGTTCACCGTGACATTGACCTTCGACCACAGAAAATGAAATCAGTTCCTTGTTAAGTCCTAGTGGACGTTTGTGCCAAGTTTGAAGAAATTCCTTCAAGGTGTTCTTCAGATATCACGTGAGATATCACAGTGACTTTAACCTTTGACCACCAAATCCTATTGTTTATCTTTGAGCCCAAGAGGCCGTTTGTGCCAAATTTGTGGAAATTGGTGAGGTGTTCTTGAGCCATCATGTTCACTTGATTGGGACATACAAACAAATGGATGGACGGAGAGCCTGGAAACATAGCCCCCCCCCCCCCCCCCCCGTCATGACTAATGTAAAAGGTTACAAATTATTCAATCAGCCACATGATTTCACACTTACTCAAAATAGTGTCAAGGCAGCTGCAAAAGACACCGTATCATTCTAAGAGACAAAACAGATTAAAGCTGCTGATTAAACAAACTCCATGAGCAGTCACTGGTGCCTCTGAAGGTTTGCTCCATAATGTCCCCCTTTATTTTATTTCCTTTGATGAGGGCTTATTCTAGGAAACTCAGATTAGATTGGTTTGCAATTATCAGCGAGTGTTTTCTGAGCTCTCAGTGTTCCCCACCAGTCGTCCAAACACAGAATGCATGCTTGATGCTAATTGGTTCAAAGGGTGATTTGGGGTCATGGAGCTGGATGTGCCATGTCCGAACAACAGAGACCTCTCATTGAACAACAGACTGAGGATGATATTCATGGTGACACCAAACTGGACTGAAGCTTCCTTATCTGAGATGTGAACAGAAACTGTGCTGATGACAAACAAACTGTGGCTTAAATCAGGACGACGCACGACTGAATGAAACATGCAACATTATCAGGTCGATCCTGACCATTCTTCGCCGCAGAGTTGCTGGATTGTAAAAGCTGCAGGCCAGGCTAAGGTCTGAGTCTCACAGAAAGTGTTTTAGCAGCTGGAGGTGCCTTTTTGTAATTCATTTTATGAGAATGAAGCTTTTTCCTCGCTGTTTTTGTGTTGCAACACACCTTGCGTTTCTGCGCCCTAGGTGCATGGTGTTTTTGCCCGAGGACTCTGAACTCGAGTTGAAAAAAACTTCAACTCAGAGCAGAAAAGTGCCCCATGTCATCTCTTTTTTTGTCATCTTTTTCCCATTGTCCAGTCAGATGATTTGAGAGGCGGGGCTTCTGTGGTGGTCACGACAACAAGTTTACAGTTGGTAAACAATGGAGGAGAAACTGGTGGTAGTGGTTGCTGGATACCCAGAGCTATACGGCCTGACAGTAGACAGCAGGTTGTCAAACTGCCCCTGAGTCATCCTAAAATATGTCTGTAAACGTCCATGATGGAGGAGAAGCTCCTGGACCAACTGGTGGTACTCCCCATGATCCAGCCTCTTTTTTAGGGTCTCATGTACCCACACAGATCTCTGTTTATCTGCTGACAGCCTCTCACCCTCAACCAGAGCTACATCAACATTTTAGGAACTAGATACTGATTACTGTGAAATAAATAAAATAAACAGTAGATTGATTATAAGGTTAGGAGGTGAGTCTGTGGTTGCCTGGCAACAATAAAAAGGTGCAGAAAACTTTTTTCCACTAGTGGCAAAGCAGTGCGGCGCGCCTCGCATTTTACAACCTGCACAATGCTTTCTGTGTGATCGGGGCCTAAAGCTTACTGAGGTAGCCGAAAGAAACCAGGTCTCCCAACAATGTTAAAAGCCTGGGTAAAGCAAAAATAATTATGTGCTATGAGTTTGTCATGCTACAGAAAAATATGTCACTAACTGCGTAGCCAAATTTAAATGATTAAAATAATTGCAAAATATATAAATTGAGGTTTCAGGCAGCTGTTAGTGGCCTCAGGTGGGCCTCCAGTTGGTGATCTGCCCGTTGGTTCCATCACGTATTCTACTGTGGACTTTCCTCCTTCCCAGGAGATGAATCCTAATGATTCTGGTGACCTCCTGACCAAAATTTCCCCATGACTTGGTTCATGACAAGGTATCTCAAGTTATAACTACCAAATGGTGCTGGAATTTGCTATGGATATTTAGAATGAATCTTGATTTGTTTGGTGACTTTTCCTTTTTCACTATCAGGTCAAAATTCTTATTTGTACATTAAGAAAAAAAAAAATCAGATTGCCACAGATTTCTGAGCACATTCCTGCTTCTCAGAGGATAAACCTTTCGGACTTTAATAACCACCTTAATGAACTTTCCTCAAGTGTCAAATCTGAGAGGTGATAAACCAAAAGTGTGTTGTTTGTTTGTATGTTTGTCTGTCTTTCATATCATGGCTGTAACAAACACTGCAGCCTGCAGGAGGCACTAGCAAGACTTGAGATTTTAGTTTAAGTTTCAGTGGAGCTGAGATGGTGAAACAGTTTTGAGTGTTTCTGACGGTGTTGCAGTCACTTACATTGTAGAGGTCTGTAGCCAGGTTGTGGCTGATCTGTTGGAGCTGAGGCAGACCGCCGGCTCTCTGCTGCTCCGCCTGCTGCTCTGCTTCCTGTTTGACGTGACACTGAGAGGAGCTCTGGACACAGTGATCCATCGGCCTTTCGTTCTTTATCAGCTGCGAGTTTGCTGTGTTCATCTGCTGCCCCATCGACCTCTGTTGCTGCAGAGAGACACACCGTAACCACCGTTTAAACCTCACAAATCAATTCATCTCACCAAATGTATTTATCTTTATCTAATTTATAAATCAATCTTATCTGCCTTCCAGTGACCCACCGATCCAAATTGCTGCTGCATGTGCTGGTTATGTGAGTTACGCAGGTTCTGCAGGTGGAGCTGCTGCATGGACTGCGACTGTTGCTGCTGCTGAGCATTGGGCCGCGGCTGCTGGAGGCGGTGCAGCTGTTGGTGATGGTGCTGGCTCATCTGAGAGGGCTGCTGGCCAGGCTGGGAGCCCTGCAGACCGGGGAGAGGCTGGTGGGAGCCTGGCTGGTGCTGGTGGGACTGGCTGAGTGGGTACGGAGGGAGCCTCTGGTCCAGAGGCAGTTTGCTGGTGTCCAGAGGGACGCCCTGTAAGGGGGTAGGGTCAGACGTCAACAGCATTCTTTGATTCTACAATTGTTTTTCTGTGTTAGTTTGGAAGGCTTCACAAATTTAGGGAAATTAATTTTTAACTCTGGAGCTTTTATATCTAAATACCTGACAAATCAGGGTACACAAATACACAGACAGTTTATAATAAAAGAGCAACATTTTTATCAGGACACAACTCAACACAGCATATTTATCACTATAATCCTCTGATGTGATCAAACTTTCACCACACTTAAAAACAACAATTACAAGTTGTGTTAGCTGCAGTTATGAAATTAGTTCTGTGGAAGGAGTCCCAGAATACCAGATGGTGAAAATTAGCGTTCTTAGTTTGCTTGTCAAGTGAAGTCAATCTGATTTATCCACATCGACAAGTTCTGAGAAGCAACAACTCTTTAAAAAACGAGAAAAAAGTAGGGTTCCCTCTTTCAGGACAGAAACAGAAAATACAAAATCAAATTTACGATATTGAGAAACAAAATGACAATATCAAGTAGGCAGATTGCAAGCGTGTATGATGCATCCAGGAAGACATTGAGCAACTTCCAGATGTGACCACAAGAACTTGTTTGTGTTTTACTACTCAGGATCAGAGCAGAATCCACATGTCCTTTAAGATTTCAACTTCTGGGACTAATGAAAGAAATCCTGGTCCAATATCTTCTGTGTTTACTGATCTTAAAAACAACAGATAGCATTGTTATATAATCAAAACATGTACCTATCAGCTGTGCGCTCGAGATCAGACTGGAGACATAGCCACTTAAAAGATGGATGAGTGCTTGCTATGTTCAAAAGTTTGTATTTTCTAAACAGAAAATACACATTTTATATCATGTTTTTAGGTTTTTGTTTTAGTTAAATAAGAGGCTATTGCATCTGGCAGGACCTTGTCTCCAGCCTCAAAAGCCTTGTTTCCACCAAACCCTTTCAGTCCAGTACCTTTGGAACCAACAGTAAGCCTTCAGACATGGTACCTAGACCCTCGGTGTGTTCAGACAGTCCTCTTAAATGTGGGCGGGGTTGTTGTCACTCACTGCTCCGTCCAGCACTCGCTGTATTTCCTCA
>NC_065511.1:42030946-42043326 GCF_006386435.1 Epinephelus moara
CAGAGTGACCGTCCTCTACTGACCAATCAGACTGCAGGGTTCACAGCTCCACCTTTTAGTACCAGATCTGTGTGCTAGGTACCCCAACAGAGGGGGGACCAAACATGGGGACGCTAAGGAACGCTTCTGTTGGTACCATCCACAACTTTTACTGTGGAAATGGAAAAAAAGCATACTGAACTGAACTGAATCGAACTGAACCGAACTGGACTGCTTGGTGGAACGGGGCTGAACATATCTCTGGCATTTCTGTACTTAAATTTTGTCTTGGCTGAAAAGTGGGTTCTCTCTTTCTGTCACTCATTGCTAACTCGGTAATGTGGCTTATTTGTGTGTTGCAAGGGTTAATACAGAGAGAAAAGAGAAGAAGGTAACAGACCCTCTAACTGATGTGTAGTCGTTACCTGTGTGATGGAGGACAGGGTGGGGGAGATGGTGGGGGAGAACTGTTTTGAGTGATGCCTCCGCGACTCCCCTCCCATGGGCAGGATGAGTGGGGAGAGCTGTGCCCGTCTCCGTGGCGACGTGCTGAGCGACGGCTGGCCTTGTCCACTGAGCAGTGGCGAGTAAGAGGAAGAGCAGGAGCTGGAGCCGCCCACGCCACTGTTGTAGCCAGGGTTACCGCTGGATGCTGACTGGAGGGAGGAGTTACTGAGGGAGGAGTGCAGCGACTGGCTGCTGAGGGAGGAGGGAAGGGACGGGGAGGAGCTGAGGGACGACTGCAGGGAGGGGTTGCTGAGCGACGAGTGCAGGGAGGCGGAGCTCAAAGAGTTGGAGAAGGAGTGGCTGCTGAGCGATGACTGGATGTTGGGGTTGCTTAGTGATGACTGCAGGGAGGGGTTACTGAGCGTGCTCTGTAGAGACGCCAGGAGACCTGAGGAGGCAAAACAAAAACTATTAAACCAACTGTACTCTCAGTGTCCACAGAGACAGGGACGGTAATAGAAACATGTCATAAAAACTAAAGACTAAATAGTCGGGAGATCCAGAACACAGGAAACAGTCACAGAGTGGATCCAAAACCATTCTCTGATTTAGTTTTTAGTTCCTAAAACTAAAATGTAATGTAAAGCTGCAACTAATAAGGATTTTTATTTCAAGTTTAGTGTCTGAAAATAATGAAAAATGCTCATCATGAATCTTGTTTCGTCTAAAACCCAAAACACATTCAGCTTACAGCGATGTATAACAGACAAAAGCAGCAAAACTGTGATTAAAATCTGTTGTGGGGCTTTTTTAAAGTGGCTCTATGTTGTATTCAGAGCTTATGAATTGACTGCACACGGTTCTCAACATGGAGGTGGCTGAGCTAGCGGCTAGCAGCTAATGGGGCTAACTCCATAAACAGCGCTCAACAATGGCAACAGTGCTGACAGAGCTAACGATGTTAACCAAGGGGAACCAGAGGGTGGGCACCACACTTACACGACAACGCCGTCTTGGTGTCAGTGGTAACCTGTTTCATAATGTAGAGTGAGGACAGCTACTTGACAGAGACAACAAACTAGCTCAACAACATGGCCAAATGCAAGTATGATGCTGAATGTATTAAACTGTTTGGGCCTCGAACTAATGACTTGGAAGAAATCGTGCCTGGACCAGTTGGGAACTGCTGGTCAGTGTGTTTAAGGCGCTGTTTAGATGACAACAGTTTCTCTGAAAAAGGAAAAGTCTGTCCTTTGCGTTTTAAAAAACTTCTGCGTTTATATGACGACGTTATTGAAACGATCTCCACGGAGCCGCAAAATCTACTGGAAACGCTGTAGTATGCACGCCAGGCCAATGGGTGGCAGTGTAAATTTGCAAAGCAACACCACGGCATGACGCCATGCGCCTGCGCCGAAGTGCCTTCCTCTACAACACGGTGATTACAAACCAAAACAAAAACACCGCCGTTTCCAAAAAGTTGCACTCTGGAACCCGTTTTCGAATCGTTGCGTTTTCAGGCACCCAAAACGCTGCTGTCGTGTAAACGATCGGCCAAAACGCAACTAAAGTTTACTGTTTTCAGTTGAAATCGTCGTATAAACGGGGCCTAAGTGCAACTTTTTGGCCGAGACACAGGCAACGTGAGCTGACCCAACAGTCGGCCTTCATCACCGCCACTTCTTTGATGCTGGTTTGGTGTGTCTGAGCATTTAGAGTTGCTTGTTTTGTCAGACAGACATCCCACGACACAAATATATTCCATTTAAAATTATATTAAACCGGGAAAAACTGGATTATCTACTTCCCACAACACAACAGCAAATTTTTGTTAGACCCTCACACTGACTGATCAACAGCCAAGTCTCTTAAAAAACTCTTTCAGTTTGTACGGCAGGCTGAGATAACCCGACTGCATCTTACACCTTTCGAAGAAAACATGATGAAGAGTCACACCATGAAATATAAAACTGTACATCACAACCAAAATCAGCAGGTAAAAGTCAATTCTCTGAAAAACACATTTAAACAATCAGGCGAGCGACCCGATGAAGCTCTCCAACAACATGAATAATGAAATACGCCAACAGAAAGCAGCTGAGTCACGAAATAACTCCATGATTCATTCTAATGAGTCATGAATCAGTTAGTCACCTTTAATTACTGCTACACTTCAATTAACAGTACAAACCTCAACGGTGACTATACTGACACAATTCCTCTGGAAAATTAGTCATAATTTATTGTTAAATAAAAAAACATATTCTTGTTATGGAACAAAACTCTTCACATGAGTCTTCACTGACTGATGAGCTGCACAGGAGTACAGTCTTTTCTCTTTGTCTCTGTGGCTTCAGTTTAAAATAGACTGTTTGGGGATTCAGCTCGTCCCAAGGTGATCTCAGCAGGTGAAAACATCAGCTCTGTCCCCAAACACACCCTCCTGCCATCACTCACTGCACCTCCTCAAGCTGCCTTACCTTACACTACCTCCCTGCTCTGCCTCTTTTTATACACCCTCAGTAGGTCAGGTTCATCCACAATCTGCGTCTCATGTCTTCTTTCTGACCTGGTTCAGACTGAAACCAGGAACAAGACACAGAGCCCAAATATAGCTGAAAGTATGCGCCAAAGTGGAATATCGCTAAAACGATATTACTTCTAATAAACAAACAGATAATAAAGTGCAGTTACTGACTTATCATATGATATATGAACATGACCTCCATCATTTTGCTGACCTCGATATAGTCCGTCATGTTTACATGCACATTAATAAACAAAGCAAGTCACAAACGTGTTAGTCAACATGATGCCGGAATAAACAGCAGGGTTTTCTCGACCATTACAAGATTTGGGTGCAGGTACTCTCCCTTTTTTCTCTCCAACCCCCGCCTACTTTCATGAGACACCTTTAAGATGACATATCATAACTTACTGTTGGCCTGCAGCTGCACTTTAGGAGTGGAGGATGCACAGTCCTGAGTCTGACAGTCGTTAACTTGCCTGGGAGTCAGTCGGTTTGCTGGTGGATTTACAGAGTGGACGATGAAGTTGTTGGAGGATAAAAGTAAAAACAGACTTTCTTTGACTCGTGGGGTTACGAGTCAAAGAAAGTCTGTCGTTTTTACTTTTATCCTCCAACAACTTCACTCCCAGGCTGTCCATCCCCAGGAGGCGACTAGTTCAATTTAACAAGAGTTTAATTAACATTAATAAGAAAAGTAGGGAAATCCTCTGGAGATTGTTAATATCTACAGCCAATTCGAGGTCAAGCTGGCCATTAACTAAGTAAATCTGGAACAAGGTGTTGGACTGTTGGACAAACCGGATAATGAGAGCTGTGTATTTATTATTTTGGAGAGGAAAAATGACTCTAAGCAGGTGTTTTTTTCTTTTTTACCGCCAGTTAAATGTGGAAACTGTGACATGACCTCAGTGTTTTCAGAGGGGAACTGAAAACTAGTAAATTCTCACACTCTTTCAAAGTGAAAAAAAAAAGTTTGACATCTGTCTTTCAAATCCAAACTTAAAGTTGACAACGTGAGGTCTGCAGCTTCCCCCTGGGGCTGCAGGTGACACTTTGCCCATCTGGTTTACAGTCTTATAAAGACACCATGTTGATCCACACTCAGGTTTGGAGAGTCAGGCTGCAGCCTGAGGTTGAGCTGACTGCAGCTTCCTGCCTGCGGTTGGTTCAGTCACCTCACAAACGATAAAACACGGCTACATTTTCCGACTCCACTTCCGCCCGCGAAAAAAAAATCCCTCCCTCATTCTCTCTCTAAAGGCTAAATTTAGAACATCGCCCTGCCGTACATCCCCCTTCGTTTCATCTCATCCACTCTCACCCACATACTTCCTCTGCTAACCTTCACATTAGCTACTTAGCTGAGACTTTGGTCAGACAGATTTACAACAACTGAGCAGCCAGGCAGCTCGGTGTCTTGCCTGAGGACACACAGAATCTACAAACTGTTGCTGGAGGAACTGAAAAGTGACTCTTTGCTTACAGGACGGTTTCTCCATGTAAGTCTCTTTATCAAGTCCACGTGCATATCTGACCTGCCCTTAATATATGAGTGAAGACAAACAGAAAGCTAAATTTAACAAGGTCAGTCCAGTAAGAAAAAAAAATCTAATCTACTAATTCCACGAATTAGGCATGGTTATTAAAGTGCAACAATATACATGTTAGATTAGACGTAATTATCACCCAGGAGGAAATAAAAAATTTTCACTCTGTTGTTAAACACACACGGGTCTGAAATACACACACATGCACAAACAGGACCTACACAGGCATTACATGGAGAGATGTCAGAGCGAGGGGGCTGCCCATAGACGGGCACTCGGAGCGGGGGGTTTGGAGCTTTGCTCAAGGGCACCTCAGTGGTGACCAAGAGGTGAACTGGCACCTGTCCAGCTACCAGTCCATACTATATTTGGTACGGACGGGGACTTTAACTAGCGACCCTAAGTCCCTATGGACTGAACTACTGCCGCCCAGTCACCTGCTGCTTCCTTTTAATCCACATCTGGTTTCTTTTACACACAGAGCTCGTTATGTTAAAGTGCTGAAAGTGAACTTGTGATATCCTTCAAAGCTGAGGAAACTGTAGACAAAAAAAGCTACATCACACCTGTCATATGGAAGTCAAAAGCGACAAAGCGCAGATTAAAACGATCTGCAAAATATGCCGTCAATCGAAGCCAACCAAGACAGGAAACACAACAAACTGAGAGTTAGCGATGTAACTACGGTTCTACAAATTCTGGATGTCGGCCAGTTTAATCACCTGAAAAGGTGCTGTTTTGTTACAGCAGATAAAGCATGTTTGCAAAGTTAAATGTTTGCATTATTTATTATATAATTTTATCTCAAAATATATTCTAAACCAAGCCATGTTTGCACGGTTAATGTTTAAGATATTTATTTTAATACAAAATAAACTATTTTCTAAAGTTTACTTAATGAAACTTGTGGTTCCCTCAGGCTTTGGTTATTATCATGATATTTTTCAAACTGGCAACATTATCAAATTATACATCAGGAGAAATATAAATATTGATTAACATGGAAAAGACCTTTGTGATAATATTTTTTGATATATTGTCCAGCCCTGAATGAAAGTGTTTAAAGAAGAGTGTTATTTCCTATATGCTGGGTCAATGTGAGACAGCGGCTCGCTGCCTGACCTGTTCGAAGAGCAACAGGTTTGCGAGTGTGATATACAATGTAATTTCATCACGTGACGAGCAAACTTTTATGTTGCATAAAACTGTTATGTTGAACTTGTCAGTAATTTAATACATTTGATATGATTTAAATATTGATTGTTGCTGCTTTAAACACCAGACATTGTATGAATTTATCTCCAGACCGTAAAACTAAACCAGACTGCAACGGACTCGGCAGCACCTTACTCTGATCAGTCGAGCCACACAACTCATAATAATCAGCTCAACAATCTTAACGTGTGCCTGGATCTTAGGGAATCAATAAGCCAACACACACACACACACACACACTGCTGCAGCCTGCACGTACCTGGTGCGTGGTGGTGAAAGTTGCCGTTGCCTCCCTGTGCGTTGGCGGCATTGATGCCCAGCTGAGTGAGGGTGGAGGCCAGGTTCCCCGTGCTGCTCCCCCCGCTCAGAGACGAGGATCCTGGGTAGCCCGGCTCGTCCTGGTCAAGTGGTGTTGGCAGCGGGGAGGGGAAGTGGAGGCTGGACAGGTCGGGCAGGGAGCCGCCGGTGTTGAGGGCCGATGGGACGCCGTGAGCCGGCGTGGACGGCTGCTCCGGGGACGTAAAGATGCTGAGAGCAAACAGAGGACGTTAAGATCTACCCAGGAATTAAAACAAGCTGGGAGGGGATCGTTTGAAAATTTAATCTGGTAGTTTCAGCATTAATATCACAGGAAGCAGTCTGATATAATTCATTGCTCCATAAATACTTAACTGCAGTTTGAATCTTAAATAAACCCTCCTCCCATTTCGTTATCTTCATAATTAAACGTCTTTCTTCCTAATTTTTAAGGCATGAGTGCCCCAAAGCTTTCACAGTACTCTGATGATCTTTGTTACAGGCTGAGGAGAACAGTGAATAAATGATGCTGTCTGGTTTTCTTAACAGTTCAAGATGAGGAAAACAGAAGCAGCAGAGGAACTAATTACTACCTGCAGGGGTTCAAAAGTAAAAGAACCCCGACACAATCTTTGTGTTGGCACAAAAGGATGAATCGAATTTCAGGCCACTACAAAGAAATGTGACATCATGCGGTGTGCGATGTGGTATGAATAAAGCATGCATGTGTGTGTTTAGTGGTGTTAGACTTACTTGATACCAGGAACTTCACAGGATTTGGGTCGGGACGTCAGAAGAGGCAACTGGAGAGAGAAAAATAAAAAAAATCAGTTCTCTTTCTGTTTCTTTAAATACATAATCAGTGTGAAGAGTGTGAAGTGCTTTTATATTTCATCCAGTCTCCAGAAGGCAATTAGTGCAACTAATCCATTTTGTTGGCTGCACCACACCGCTTGCTTTGATGCTGGTAATGTGCAAACAAAGTTAATCAGCACCAAGTATGGAAAGCTGTGGAAACATATGCTGAAATGAGCACAACATGTGAAAAAGCACATGTAGTCACCACCAATGGAGCAGGTGGATCAGGAAGACCTGCTTAAGGTTTCCAAGTTAGCTAACATAAAGAGAGCTGTGTATACGTTGTAGAGGATGTGAATGGAAACACATCCATCATGTTAATGCACATTCAGTGGCATCACCCAGGTGTGCCGATCACCTGGATAAGTAAAAAAACAATAACAAAAAAAAAAAAAAGGAAAGGAAACCGCTATCCCCGCTGCTTTCAAGCAGCCTTTGGGCACAAAGCATTGGCATTTACACCAGAACTAATCGAAACTCTCCCCCTAATGAGCAAGTTTGATTTTGCAGTATCACATGATAAGAGATGCTCTTCAGTTTTATGACCCGTTGCCTTTCGGGAAAGTGTTCTTCAATGTTTGTTCAGTGCAATGAACACAATGATTTTGGTTTTATGACCCAAACAGTTTACCAAAGTCGCCAGTGGACAAAATGTTACGTCAGTCTCCAGCAGGAGGATCGTGTCTGTCTTTGGCAATTAAACTTCTGTTTGTAAGAAACGGATTTTTAGGCGTTTCTTTTTCTCTCCGCTGTAACAAATTTGCACTGATCCGTGACTTGTGTGTCCCCTTATACCCCAGTGTGTATGGGAACTGCCAAAAAAAAGAAGCTTAAAATGTATTACTGCTGCTCCAAATTTGCGGTGAAAACTCTTGGGTGCACCTAAATGAAAAAGTTAGGCGAACCAGTGCAACCAGTATAAAAAGTAATTATGGACCCCTGATTTAATAACAAAAAAAAAAATCTTTACACACTTGATTCTCACACACTGAATGATAGAATTAAGGTCAAGTTTATTTTTTAAGTTTAAGTTTATTTACTTTATTAATCCCCCTGAGGGGAAATTCAATGTTTTCACTCTTACTTGTCAATTACACACAGGTCTGAAAGACACACACATGCACAAACAGGACCTATACATGCACAAAGTGGAGAAATGTCAGGGTGAGGGGGCTGAGGGGGTGTCCCAGGCGCCCCGAGCGGTTGGGGGGTTCGGTGCCTTGCTCAAGGGCACCTCGGCAGTGCCCAGGAGGTGAACCGGCACCTCTCCAGCCACCAGTCCACGCTCCATATTTTGGTCCAGACGGGGACTCGAACAGGCGACCCTCCGGTTCCCAACCCAAGTCCCTATGGACTGAGCTACTGCCGCCCCAAACATTGCATTTTTTAAACAAAGACATTTTTTGTGAATAAAATAAAATAAAATTAAAAAAATAAGAGTATAAAAACTAGAACGATCACATGATGTTTCTGTATTTCAGTTTGAGGTTACACTAAAACTTTTAACACACCTGCCAAGAATCTAAATGTTTAACAGCTGCTGACTAAAGAACTGATAATAATACTGATAAATAATCTGCAAAGAGACTGTATATTATGTATTAAAACACTGCTTAGAGATAATAAAACACAAAAATATTATATCTTTTAATGCTTTTACCTTCTTGGTGTCCCAGGGTTTGAGCAGTTTCCCCTCATCCAACATATTCTCCTCAATGGGGGGCACAGGGTACGGAAACACTGAGGGACAAAACAATGAAGTCTGTAAATATACAAACGTGCTGAACTTTCTCTGGATGTTGTCGAGTGATGAAGTGAACTGTCAGTTCAGTCAGTATCATGTGGGTCAAGAGGATTAAAGCTTGTGATATAATTATATTCAGAAGTAATTACAAACCCTGAAGTTGTACATCACCATTTCTGAACGTGTTTAAAACACCTCAGTTAAATATCTCGGGGTTAGTCGGGGTGTAAAACACATTGATACAAGTCATTATCTTAAAGATACGCCTTTATTTTGAAACTCCCATGGCACGTCTGCGTCACCATCTGTCCAAGCATGCCTTCATCCTAAACATTCAGACAGTACTAGGGGGGCCTAGCGTCAGGTAGACAATGGCAAGCACCCAAAAAAAAAAAAAAGACAATGAGGATATTTACTGATATCGTCGCATATCGAACGCAGGCTGCTGAACTGAATCGAGCAAAAATCTAATTGTAGCAGACTTTGTGATTGAAGATCGTATCGCCATCCAAACAATCAACTAGAAAAGCACTCGGAGAGCGCAGACCTCCGCCAAGCACCTCGGATTTCCTGCCATTTTATTATTTTATCCACTTTGCTTCAACCGATCACCACCCAAGTTTTATCATCTGTTCCTTGTCCCATTATCGACCTTTCATCAAAATCTGCTCAGAACTTTTTGAGTTATTTTGCAGACAAACAGACAAACAAACAGACCAATGCCGGCGAAAACTTAACCTAACATATCGTGATGAATCTCCACCTAGAGGGTGGATGTTAAGACGTATACTGTGATTTGATTCCAGGGAGGAGCCTGTTGGTGCATAGTGTCATGTTTTGTAAATGACAGCTGCACAAAACTTCTATTTTATTAATTTTTATTTAACCTTCATTTAATCAGAAAGTCCCTTGAGATGGAAATCTCTTTTCCGAGGGAGACCTGGCCAAGACAACACCAGTTACAGTTAAAATAGAAACAAAACAAAACAGACAGATAAAATCATCAAACACACAAAGAGGAGACTAAAACCAGCTCCAATAAAGCAGGTGCACTGCTCAGTTATATGGACTTTTAACACAGCTTTAAAGTTTTCAAGGGGGACTAGATTATTAAAATGTATTATGCTCTGCAGATTATTCCAACTCCAGGGAGCACACTAAGTAGGAGAAGGCCTTTTTTGCACAGCTCAGTGCAAAACCCTTGAAACGCAGAAAAACTGACGAGTCCTGCAGTGCTCTCACAGGCTCACGCACGGGTTGCAAGTACGGTTTCTGTTTTGATCTGCACAACGTTTCAAAATGAATAAAAGGAGAAATGATCTCACATTGCAAATCAAAAGGTTAACACATCGTTCATTTCGTGGAATGAGCCCCCGGGACCTTTGTTGCGTGCCAAATTAAATTTGTGCACAAACGTGTGAGAAAGTTGCAAGTATGACCTGCTTTCACAGCCAAGAGCACGACTGATATTCATTCAGTGTGTGTGCATGTATAACTTTTGTTTCACACACAATGTAGGCCTCTGAAGTTACAGTGTGGAGTTTTATAAACACTTTCCTGCTTTGAATCTCAATCAGATGTACTTATTTAATAGGTGATTATTTGTAAAAGTAATTGTTAAGAGTAAAGATGCTTTTCATGGTATGAGCTTCTCAAATGTGAGCTTTCCACTTCTTAAGGTACAGTGAACTTATGGAAAGCAAATTTACAGTAAATTCAATGAGAAAACGTCAGCAAATATAACAATGAGAATAATAATTGGTTGTTGCCAAACGACAACATCCAGGTCTGAAAAATGAAGCCAACACGGAAGTGCCAAAAACTGCAGTTCTTTGAACGGCCACTTGAGGCTGTCTCCAGCAGTGAGTCAATCCTCATAGACCCCTTATGTTAAAATGTCCAATTTCACAGCAGAAATAAACATGTTTACAGCCTGGTGCAAAAACAGTTTGGGTCTCTATAGCTAGTTTCATCATTCATGACGACTGTGCGGGGGGGTTAATATTTATATAACTCACCTGTCTACATTTTATCAAGGCCCAAAGTTACATATATTTCAGGGCGGGGCTGCTTTGACTGTGTGAAGCGTCGCTACAGTCTATGAGTCAGATCCATCCCTCTCTCCTCCTCCAAACTCGAGGCGTAAAACTAGAGTCCATAATCCAATGAGTGATGTTACTAGGAATAGGTATCGTTAAGATTTTAATGATACTACTACACTTACCGATACTGCTTATCGATCCGGTACTTATCGGTTTGGGAGGGGGTTCAAGAGAATTAATATTGCTTTACTTTCTCTGTATGTAAGTACAGTATATAAATTGACGTTCTGCTACAGCATTGTTTTGAATTTAGTTTCAATTTTCAATTTTATTTAAAAAGCCCAAAATCACAAATTCAAATGGCTTTACAGCAGACGACATCCCTCTGTCCTTGGACCCTCACAGCTGATCAGGAAAAACTCCCCAAAAACCCCTTTAACAAGGAGAAAAAGGAAGAAACCTCAGAAACCTGAACAATTAACTATTATGGTGTGTAACATATCTGAGGTGGACGAGGTAATGGGAGACAAACTACGAGCTAGGCAGTTGAACACGGTGCATTTCCCCGTCTGTATGTCATGCACTCTTGCTAGATGTTTTTCGAAAGATTGCTCATGTTTCTGCCCTCACATGCACAGGAGTTGTCGAGTGTGTGACACAGTGGCAGCACTGGCCCCGCCCCTCACACATGCAGCAGGCAGAGCAAAAATGCATCAGTGACGAATGTCATCATCTTATTGCAAATTACAAATGGAGTTGGGGAGATAAAAACTGTACAAGATAATGTTTATGTAACCTAAATAAACAAGAAATTATCTTCTGAGTTTCTCTAATACTGATAGCAGAACCAATAACTTCAGAGCTTATCAATACTACGTCTTTAATAATTTGGTCCCAGGGCCTGTTAATACCAGGTTTCTGTACCCATCCCTAGTTATGTTTGCTACATCCATTAATTTTACAGTCTACAGTTGGAGCCTTATTCAGGCCTTCATAAAAGTAGATGGTCTTTCTTTTTATACTTTGTGCACATATTTTATTTATTTATTTATTTCTATACTGTCTCCATTTCTTCCAACGACTTTAAATTTGAATTTCTCAGACAGAGGTTGTTTTACAAATGTAAATGAGGGTGATGTACAATGGCAGGCTTTAAATTTCTTTCTGAACTTAATTTAAGAAGTTCAACACATAAAATCTGAGCCTATACATGTTCCATCAAAACTCGGGAAAGTTTAAGATAATCAGCACAATGGCCGTCATATAGATCTGCTGTGAATAAAATATTTAGGTGATTCTGCTCATGTCTCAGAAACTTGAGCTTTAGTTTACATCTCTGAAAGGGAAACTACCTGAAACCTGACAGCAGTGTGTGTGTGTGTGTGTGTGTGTGTGTGTGTGTCTATATAACTCACTTCTTCTGCCCTCTCCATCACTCTGACCTGCAGACAGACAGACAGACAGACAGACAGACAGACAGACAGACAGACAGACAGACAACAGGTTTTTTTGAGTTGGAAATACTGGCTCCAGTTTATATTTGGAACATCCTGATTCTACTGGCAGCCCGAGGGAAACCTGTTTACACTGAGATCTTTATCCTGTGGACCGTTCAGTCAGTCAGGCCTGAAAAGTCAGTTTAACAAAGAGCAGGTCACCACATCACTTCCAAAATAAAGACGGGGGGGGGGGGGGGGGGGGGGGGGAAACCCGGGGTCACA